>NC_090439.1:46859023-47161064 GCF_031143425.1 Pleurodeles waltl
TGAACAGGTGTTCAAGAAATCTGAGCATGGCAGTCATCTCAAAAAAACAAAAGAGGGTCCCACGAAGCCAGAGGTCAACTCAGCGAGTTGGGCAATGCAGGGCGGAGTGCTGGGGACCTGGGCTGTGCTGTGCACAAAGGAAGTCTTGCAAAAGTGCACAGAAGCCCTAGCAGCTGCAGATCACACTGTACACAGGATTACTGTCTGGCGTGGGGAGGCAAGGACTTACCTCCACCAAATTTGGATCGAAGGGCCACTGGACTGTCGGGGTCACTTGGATCCAGTTGCTGTCTTCTAGGGCCACGCTTGTTAAGATGAGAAGGGACCCAGAGGACCAGTGATGGCGCAACTCTGTAAAAGTAGTATTGAGCACATGCTCTCTCAGAATCAAGTCATATAACCCTTTATAATCATCTATTTTGTTGCCCCGCACCCATCCATTCAGTGCCTTACTGGAAAAGTCAAAGAAATCTACCCATGTTTGTGTCGATTGTTTGGTGCTGTCCCTGAACCTCTGACGGTATCCCTCAGGGGTCATCCCAAACTTGGTAAGTAAAGTGGATTTCTGAAGTGGGTATGTGTTTTGATCAGGTTGAACCAATGTGAGAAGTGTGTCCCTCCCCAATGGCGGCACATAACCCCACATAGCTGTACCCCATTGCCCTTCAGGAACCTCATGAGCCTTTAGTGCAACTTCATAAGCAGCTAACCATTTAGCTTTGTCATCTCCCACCACAAAACTGGGCACCCCATTTTTGGGTATACAAACCTTCTTTTCTCCAGCAGGTCCTGTCTGTATGCTGCCACCAATACTGCTGGATTCAGACTGTCTCGCCTTAATCTCCAGCTCCTTGAGACTCAGTTCATGAGCCAACAATAGTTTTTTTTCAGCCAGATCCCTCAGCTGCAGCTTCAGCTCTTGCAGCTTCCACCTGTTTGGCTGCTCTTTCAGCCTCAGCTTGTTTGGCTTCTCTCTCTGCCCTCCTTTCCTCCTGTTGGGCCTCAATTTTCATTTTTGCCATTTGCAATTGGAACTCCCTTTCTTCTCTCCTTTCCTCTGCGGTCAGGCTTTGCTCAGAGACACTGCTCCCTGGTCTGGAAGGGAGCACAATTGCAGTGGTAGCATTATCCACTGATGGGAATAAATCCTCTCAGAGGCCATTTTCTGGCTCCTCTTCCTCATCATCCTCCTCTAAATGGGCTTCTGCCCAGGCCCTCAGCACCCCTTAAAGTCCTCCTTTTTGGAGGCCCCTTGGGTGGGTACTCTCATCACCCTGCAGAACCCTTTTAGCTGTATGACAGTATATGTCTCCAACAGGGCTAGGTCCAAATCTCCTACTTGAGACCCAGCCAGAGACATGTTGAGTGAGGATTTAGTTTTTGAAAATTGTCAGGAAAAACTAATTTGCAAAAAGAGATAAAAATCACGTTGACCTTCAACTGTAGGTAGGTAGTGAAGTACTTAGCCACTGTATGTCACTGCACAAATACAAGTCCTATCCTCACCGCTGATCACCAATGTTAGAAATGGGGTGTTTGGTTGGCAGTCAGGTTACCTTCTGTCCAAGCAAGAACCCTCATTCTAGTCAGGGTAAGTCACACACAATCCAAATGATCCTGTGCCCACCCTCTGGTAGCTTGGCACGGGCAGTCAGGCTTAACTTAGAAGGCAATGTGTAAAGTATTTGTGAAAGAAATCATACAATAACACAATATAGCACCACAAAAATACACCACACAGTGTTTAGAAAAATATAGAATATTTATCTGGATATTTGTAGATCAACACAATCAAAGATGCAATAAGAATTTGTAGAAATATCACTGAAAGCTGATATAAAGTGTCGTAGGTCTTTAAAAAAAGCAAACAAAGGGGGTCATTCTGACCCTGGCGGTCATCGACCGCCAGGGCCAACGACCGCGGAAGCTTTGCCAACAGGCTGGCGATGCTTCCTGGACCCAGAGGACCAGTGATGCAGAAGTTTGATGCCTGCGTTAGCAAGGGGAAGATTCCGTCGACCCACGGGAGATTTCTTCTTGGCTTCCAGTGCAGGGTGAAGGCAAACAGCCCTCAGAGCATGCACCACCTGGAAACAGTTGCGAAAGCCGTCAGGATTAGGCGCTACAATGTTGCTGGTAGTCGTCTTGCTACTTTGTTGCGGTTTTGCAGGTGTCCTTGAGCAGTCAGTGGTCGATCCTTGGCAGAAGTCAAAGAGAGAAGTGCTGAGGAACTCTGGTGAGCTCTTGCATTCGTTATCTGAAGAAAAACCGACAGGAGAGACCCTAAATAGCCCTCAGAGGAGGATTGGCTACCCAACCAGGTAAGAGCCTATCAGGAGGGGTCTCTGAAGTCACCTGCTGGCACTGGCCACTCAGAGGTCTCCATTGTGTCCTCACACCTCTGCATTCAAGATGGCAGAGGTCTGGGACACACTGGAGGAGCTCTGGGCACCACCCCTGGGGTGGTGATGGACACAGGAGTGGTCACTCCCCTTTCCTTTGTCCAGTTTCATGCCAGAGCAGGGGCTGGGGGATCCCTGAACCGATGTAAACTGGTTTATGCAAGGAGCGCACCATCTGTGCCCTTCAAAGTATTTCCAGAGGCCGTGAGAGGCCACTCCTCTCAGGCCCTTAACATCTATTTCCAAAGGGAGAGGGCGTAACACCCTCTCTCAGAGGAAATTCTTTGTTCTGCCTTCCTGGGACTGGGCTGAATCAAAGGCTTTCTGACAAGCCTCTGTCCAATTTACCTACCTAGATTGGTTCTTGGAAGTGAGTTCTGTCAAGGGGGACACAATGGTACCATAGCTCTTGACGAATCTGCGGTAGTATCCAGTGAGGCCCAAAAAGGCTCTCACCTCACTCTGTGTTCTAGGTGGTTGCCAGGCCTTGATAGTCTCAATCTTGGCCTGGAGTGGCTGCACCTTGCCACCACCTACTAGGTGTCCCAAGTACACCACGGAACCCTGCCCAATCTGGCACTTACTAGCCTTGATAGTCAGGCCTGCCTGTTGCAGAGCCTGAAGCACTTCCTTGAGGTGGAGCAGGTGTTCCTTCCAGCTGGAGCTGTAGACAGCTATGTCGTCCAGGTAAGCTGCACAGTAGGCATCTTTACCAGCTAGGACCCTGTTAACCAACCGTTGAAAGGTAGCGGGGGCGTTTTTCAGCCCAAATGGCATCACCCGGAATTGGTAATGGCAATCAGGGGTGGAAAATGCTAATCTTTCTTTATCCCCCTCAGTCAGGCCGATCTGCCAGTTCCCTGAAGTAAGATCAAACGTACTCAGGAACTTGGCAGCACCTAGTGTGTGAACGAGCTCATCAGTTCGGGGGATGGGGTGAGCATCAGTCCGGGTGACTGAGTTGAGACCCCGGTAGTCCACACAGAACCGGAGTTCTGGCTTCGCACCTGGGGCAGTAGCCTTAGGAACCAATACCACAGGGCTGGCCCAGGGACTACTGGATTTCTTAATAACCCCTAAAGTCAACATCTTGGAGACCTCCTCCTTGATGCTGGCCTTCACCTTATCTGACAACCTTTAACTTTTGTTCTTCACAGGGGGACTGTCACCTGTGTCAATGTCATGAACATAGAGGTGGGTCAGTCCAGGGTCATTCCAGGACTAAGGGAGAACAGGGGGGAGAACTGCTCTAACAGCTCATAGCAGTCTCCTCCAGGTCTGGTAGAGGTTCACTCTCCTCTTCCGTGCCCTCATCTGTGACCAGGAGCATACTGACCTCAGACCTCTGAAAGTGAGGTTTGAGCCGGTTGTGATGGAGGACCTTTAGGGGGCTGCTAGGGGTGTTGAGGTCCACTAGGTAAGTGGCCTCCCCTTCACCCTCCTTGATCTCAAAGGGGCCAGTCCAGCGGCCCTGTAGAGCCCTGGGCTCTACTGGCTCCATCACTCAAACTTTGTCTCCAGGTGAGAACACAACCAGAGTGGCCTTCTGGTCCTACCACTCCTTCATCACCTCTTGACTGGCCTTGAGGTTACTCTGGGCCTGCTTCCAGAAGCATTGGGTTTGGTTGCGGAGGGCCAGCATGTAGCTGACCACATCCTGGGGAGGTGACTTTGGAGATTTTTCCCAGCCCTCCTTAACAATGCTTATGGGTCCCCTGAAAGGGTGACCATAGAGAAGCTCAAAGGGGCTGAACCCCACCCCTTTCTGGGGCACCTCTCTGTAAGCAAACAACAGGCAGGGTAAGAGGATGTCCCACTTAGGCCTAATGGCATCAGTCAGGCCACCAATCATGCCTTTCAGGGTCTGGTTGAATCTCTCAACAAGCCCATTGGATTGAGGATGATAAGGGGTGGTAAACCGGTAGGTCACCCCACACTCATCCCACCTGGACTTCATGTATGCAGACATGAAGTTTGTGCCCCTGTCAGACACGACCTCCTTAGGGAATCCCACATGGGTAAATATTCCCAACAGGGCTCTGGTCACCACCGGTGCAGTCATGGTTCTCAGAGGGATTGCCTCTGGATAGCGGGTGGCATGGTCCACCAAAACTAGGATAAACCTGTTGCCCAAGGCAGTTTTTGGGTCCAAGGGACCAACAATGTCGATGCCCAACCTTTCAAATGGGGTGCCAACAACTGGGAGTGGGAGCAGGGGAGCTTTAAGCCATTTCCCTGTCTTCCCACTAGCCTGGCAGGTGGGGCAAGCTCTGCAGAAGTTATCTGAGGTTGCCCTCATTCTGGGCCAATGGAAGTGGGTGTCAAGCCTGTTAAAGGTCTTGTCTTGGCCCAGGTGTCCTGCCAGGGGGATGTCGTGAGCCAGACCCAGAAGTTCCGGTAACACTGGGGAACCACCAGCACAAGGGGTGCCCCAGGACCTGGAACCTTACGCTCACTGTAAAGGAGATCATTCTCCCAGTAAATATGGTGAGTGCCAGAGGCGTCACCTGCTGCTTGGGCTGTGGCCTGTTGCCTCAGACCCTCAAGGGCGGGGCATTACTTCTGTGCCTTACAGCATACTGCCCTGGTTGGCCCCCCCTCTACTTGCCAGCCAGCAAGTTCAGGTAGGTTACCCAGGTCAGCTATGTCCTCCCCAGTTGGCTCAGGGGCCTCCTCCTCCACAGGGGCCTCGTCCACCACCATGGGAACATTTGAGGTGGGTTTCCTGCGCCTCTTGCCCTTCCTCTTTGCAGCTGTCTGGGCCACTTTTTCAGACTCCAGACGCCCTTGACTCCCTTCCCGGGTAGCCATGGACCGTGTGGTCATGCAGACCCACTCAGGTAACCCTAACATCTCCAGGTGGGATCTGAGCTCTACTTCTTTCCAAGCAGTATGCTCAAGATCATTGCCTAACAGAAAATCTACAGGCATGGCAGGACTCACAGCTACTTTCAGAGTACCAGAGACCCCCCCACTCAAAGGGAACCAGAGCCACCGGTAGGTGACTCTCACGATTGTCAGTGACTATGACCTGGTGGAATGTATTAGGGACTATCTGCTCTGTTGACACCAGCTGACTCTTGATAGTAGTCATACTGGCTCCTGTGTCACCTGTGTCACACAGAGCCTCCGCCTTTTGCCCATCAATGGTGACCCACTGCCTGTACTTGGAAGTATTTTGGGGCATGTGGGCTTTGGGCACCATTTCTCTTTCTCCCAGGGTCCCTAGGGAACCTCTGCCTGCTCCCCAAAGCTATCTGGGTCTATCTCCCGCCCGAGCGCTACACTAGTCAACCTAGGTGTCTGTCCGGTAGTGGACGGTGCCCTCTTGGAGCACTGGGGGTCGCCTTTATAGTGACCATACTGGTAACACTACAGGCATTTGGGGTTGGATTTCCATGATTTATCACACATCCCTGGCTTTTTCCCAAATCTGGAATAGGAATGGTTGCCACCCCCTCCCTGGGAATTCTTTTGGGGGCCTTATGAGTGCCTTATCTGTAAGTTTATCTTCCCCCTCTTTATTCTGTTCGGAACCCTGACCATCTTTGTGGGTGTCCCCCCAGGTACCTTTTTGGACACTCTGGTGCTAACCCAGAGGTCAGCCTCCTCAGCAAGCTTCCTGGGGTCAGTCAGCTTACTATCTACCAAGTGCTGGCGCAACTCTGTAAAAGTAGTATTGAGCACATGCTCTCTCAGAATCAAGTCATATAACCCTTTATAATCATCTATTTTGTTGCCCCGCACCCATCCATTCAGTGCCTTACTGGAAAAGTCAAAGAAATCTACCCATGTTTGTGTCGATTGTTTGGTGCTGTCCCTGAACCTCTGACGGTATCCCTCAGGGGTCAGCCCAAACTTGGCAAGTAAAGTGGATTTCTGAAGTGGGTATGTGTTTTGATCAGGTTGAACCAATGTGAGAAGTGTGTCCCTCCCCAATGGCGGCACATAACCCCACATAGCTGTACCCCATTGCCCTTCAGGAACCTCATGAGCCTTTAGTGCAACTTCATAAGCAGCTAACCATTTAGCTTTGTCATCTCCCACCACAAAACTGGGCACCCCATTTTTGGGTATACAAACCTTCTTTTCTCCAGCAGGTCCTGTCTGTATGCTGCCACCAATACTGCTGGATTCAGACTGTCTCGCCTCAATCTCCAGCTCCTTGAGACTCAGTTCATGAGCCAACAATAGTTTTTTTTCAGCCAGATCTCTCAGCTGCAGCTTCAGCTCTTGCAGCTTCCACCTGTTTGGCTGCTCTTTCAGCCTCAGCTTGTTTGGCTTCTCTCTCTGCCCTCCTTTCCTCCTGTTGGGCCTCAATTTTCATTTTTGCCATTTGCAATTGGAACTCCCTTTCTTCTCTCCTTTCCTCTGCGGTCAGGCTTTGCTCAGAGACACTGCTCCCTGGTCTGGAAGGGAGCACAATTGCAGTGGTAGCATTATCCACTGATGGGAATAAATCCTCTCAGAGGCCATTTTCTGGCTCCTCTTCCTCATCATCCTCCTCTAAATGGGCTTCTGCCCAGGCCCTCAGCACCCCTTAAAGTCCTCCTTTTTGGAGGCCCCTTGGGTGGGTACTCTCATCACCCTGCAGAACCCTTTTAGCTGTATGACAGTATATGTCTCCAACAGGGCTAGGTCCAAATCTCCTACTTGAGACCCAGCCAGAGACATGTTGAGTGAGGATTTAGTTTTTGAAAATTGTCAGGAAAAACTAATTTGCAAAAAGAGATAAAAATCACGTTGACCTTCAACTGTAGGTAGGTAGTGAAGTACTTAGCCACTGTATGTCACTGCACAAATACAAGTCCTATCCTCACCGCTGATCACCAATGTTAGAAATGGGGTGTTTGGTTGGCAGTCAGGTTACCTTCTGTCCAAGCAAGAACCCTCATTCTAGTCAGGGTAAGTCACACACAATCCAAATGATCCTGTGCCCACCCTCTGGTAGCTTGGCACGGGCAGTCAGGCTTAACTTAGAAGGCAATGTGTAAAGTATTTGTGAAAGAAATCATACAATAACACAATATAGCACCACAAAAATACACCACACAGTGTTTAGAAAAATATAGAATATTTATCTGGATATTTGTAGATCAACACAATCAAAGATGCAATAAGAATTTGTAGAAATATCACTGAAAGCTGATATAAAGTGTCGTAGGTCTTTAAAAAAAGCAAACAAAGGGGGTCATTCTGACCCTGGCGGTCATCGACCGCCAGGGCCAACGACCGTGGAAGCACTGCCAACAGGCTGGCGATGCTTCCTGGACCCAGAGGACCAGTGATGCAGAAGTTTGATGCCTGCGTTAGCAAGGGGAAGATTCCGTCGACTCACGGGAGATTTCTTCTTGGCTTCCAGTGCAGGGTGAAGGCAAACAGCCCTCAGAGCATGCACCACCTGGAAACAGTTGCGAAAGCCGTCAGGATTAGGCGCTACAATGTTGCTGGTAGTCGTCTTGCTACTTTGTTGCGGTTTTGCAGGTGTCCTTGAGCAGTCAGTGGTCGATCCTTGGCAGAAGTCAAAGAGAGAAGTGCTGAGGAACTCTGGTGAGCTCTTGCATTCGTTATCTGAAGAAAAACTGACAGGAGAGACCCTAAATAGCCCTCAGAGGAGGATTGGCTACCTAACCAGGTAAGAGCCTATCAGGAGGGGTCTCTGAAGTCACCTGCTGGCACTGGCCACTCAGAGGTCTCCATTGTGTCCTCACACCTCTGCATTCAAGATGGCAGAGGTCTGGGACATACTGGAGGAGCTCTGGGCACCACCCCTGGGGTGGTGATGGACACAGGAGTGGTCACTCCCCTTTCCTTTGTCCAGTTTCACGCCAGAGAAGGGGCTGGGGGATCCCTGAACCGATGTAAACTGGTTTATGCAAGGAGCGCACCATCTGTGCCCTTCAAAGTAATTCCAGAGGCCGTGAGAGGCCACTCCTCTCAGGCCCTTAACATCTATTTCCAAAGGGAGAGGGCGTAACACCCTCTCTCAGAGGAAATTCTTTGTTCTGCCTTCCTGGGACTGGGCTGAATCAAAGGCTTTCTGACAAGCCTCTGTCCAATTTACCTACCTAGATTGGTTCTTGGAAGTGAGTTCTGTCAAGGGGGACACAATGGTACCATAGCTCTTGACGAATCTGCGGTAGTATCCAGTGAGGCCCAAAAAGGCTCTCACCTCACTCTGTGTTCTAGGTGGTTGCCAGGCCTTGATAGTCTCAATCTTGGCCTGGAGTGGCTGCACCTTGCCACCACCTACTAGGTGTCCCAAGTACACCACGGAACCCTGCCCAATCTGGCACTTACTAGCCTTGATAGTCAGGCCTGCCTGTTGCAGAGCCTGAAGCACTTCCATGAAGGTGGAGCAGGTTTTCCTCCCAGCTGGAACTGTAGACAGCTATGTCGTCCAGGTAAGCTGCACAGTAGGCATCTTTACCAGCTAGGACCCTGTTAACCAACCGTTGAAAGGTAGCGGGGGCGTTTTTCAGCCCAAATGGCATCACCCGGAATTGGTAATGGCAATCAAGGGTGGAAAATGCTAATCTTTCTTTATCCCCCTCAGTCAGGCCGATCTGCCAGTTCCCTGAATTAAGATCAAACGTACTCAGGAACTTGGCAGCACCTAGTGTGTGAACGAGCTCATCAGTTCGGGGGATGGGGTGAGCATCAGTCCGGGTGACTGAGTTGAGACCCCGGTAGTCCACACAGAACCAGAGTTCTGGCTTCGCACCTGGGGCAGTAGCCTTAGGAACCAATACCACAGGGCTGGCCCAGGGACTACTGGATTTCTTAATAACCCCTAAAGTCAACATCTTGGAGACCTCCTCCTTGATGCTGGCCTTCACCTTATCTGACAACCTTTAACTTTTGTTCTTCACAGGGGGACTGTCACCTGTGTCAATGTCATGAACATAGAGGTGGGTCAGTCCAGGGTCATTCCAGGACTAAGGGAGAACAGGGGGGAGAACTGCTCTAACAGCTCATAGCAGTCTCCTCCAGGTCTGGTAGAGGTTCACTCTCCTCTTCCGTGCCCTCATCTGTGACCAGGAGCATACTGACCTCAGACCTCTGAAAGTGAGGTTTGAGCCGGTTGTGATGGAGGACCTTTAGGGGGCTGCTAGGGGTGTTGAGGTCCACTAGGTAAGTGGCCTCCCCTTCACCCTCCTTGATCTCAAAGGGGCCAGTCCAGCGGTCCTGTAGAGCCCTGGGCTCTACTGGCTCCATCACTCAAACTTTGTCTCCAGGTGAGAACACAACCAGAGTGGCCTTCTGGTCCTACCACTCCTTCATCACCTCTTGACTGGCCTTGAGGTTACTCTGGGCCTGCTTCCAGAAGCATTGGGTTTGGTTGCGGAGGGCCAGCATGTAGCTGACCACATCCTGGGGAGGTGACTTTGGAGATTTTTCCCAGCCCTCCTTAACAATGCTTATGGGTCCCCTGACAGGGTGACCATAGAGAAGCTCAAAGGGGCTGAACCCCACCCCTTTCTGGGGCACCTCTCTGTAAGCAAACAACAGGCAGGGTAAGAGGATGTCCCACTTAGGCCTAATGGCATCAGTCAGGCCACCAATCATGCCTTTCAGGGTCTGGTTGAATCTCTCAACAAGCCCATTGGATTGAGGATGATAAGGGGTGGTAAACCGGTAGGTCACCCCACACTCATCCCACCTGGACTTCATGTATGCAGACATGAAGTTTGTGCCCCTGTCAGACACGACCTCCTTAGGGAATCCCACATGGGTAAATATTCCCAACAGGGCTCTGGTCACCACCTGTGCAGTCATGGTTCTCAGAGGGATTGCCTCTGGATAGCGGGTGGCATGGTCCACCAAAACTAGGATAAACCTGTTGCCCAAGGCAGTTTTTGGGTCCAAGGGACCAACAATGTCGATGCCCACCCTTTCAAAGGGGGTGCCAACAACTGGGAGTGGGAGCAGGGGAGCTTTAAGCCATTTCCCTGTCTTCCCACTAGCCTGGCAGGTGGGGCAAGCTCTGCAGAAGTTATCTGAGGTTGCCCTCATTCTGGGCCAATGGAAGTGGGTGTCAAGCCTGTTAAAGGTCTTGTCTTGGCCCAGGTGTCCTGCCAGGGGGATGTCGTGAGCCAGACCCAGAAGTTCCGGTAACACTGGGGAACCACCAGCACAAGGGGTGCCCCAGGACCTGGAACCTTACGCTCACTGTAAAGGAGATCATTCTCCCAGTAAATATGGTGAGTGCCAGAGGCGTCACCTGCTGCTTGGGCTGTGGCCTGTTGCCTCAGACCCTCAAGGGCGGGGCATTCCTTCTGTGCCTTACAGCATACTGCCCTGGTTGGCCCCCCCTCTACTTGCCAGCCAGCAAGTTCAGGTAGGTTACCCAGGTCAGCTATGTCCTCCCCAGTTGGCTCAAGGGCCTCCTCCTCCACAGGGGCCTCGTCCACCACCATGGGAACATTTGAGGTGGGTTTCCCGCGCCTCTTGCCCTTCCTCTTTGCAGCTGTCTGGGCCACTTTTTCAGACTCCAGACGCCCTTGACTCCCTTCCCGGGTAGCCATGGACCGTGTGGTCATGCAGACCCACTCAGGTAACCCTAACATCTCCAGGTGGGATCTGAGCTCTACTTCTTTCCAAGCAGTATGCTCAAGATCATTGCCTAACAGAAAATCTACAGGCATGGCAGGACTCACAGCTACTTTCAGAGTACCAGAGACCCCCCCACTCAAAGGGAACCAGAGCCACCGGTAGGTGACTCTCACGATTGTCAGTGACTATGACCTGGTGGAATGTATTAGGGACTATCTGCTTTGTTGACACCAGCTGACTCTTGATAGTAGTCATACTGGCTCCTGTGTCACCTGTGTCACACAGAGCCTCCACCTTTTGCCCATCAATGGTGACCCACTGCCTGTACTTGGAAGTATTTTGGGGCATGTGGGCTTTGGGCACCATTTCTCTTTCTCCCAGGGACCCTAGGGAACCTCTGCCTGCTCCCCAAAGCTATCTGGGTCTATCTCCCGCCCGAGCGCTACACTAGTCAACCTAGGTGTCTGTCCGGTAGTGGACGGTGCCCTCTTGGAGCACTGGGGGTCGCCTTTATAGTGACCATACTGGTAACACTCCAGGCATTTGGGGTTGGATTTCCATGATTTATCACACATCCCTGGCTTTTTCCCAAATCTGGAATAGGAATGGTTGCCACCCCCTCCCTGGGAATTCTTTTGGGGGCCTTTTGAGAGTGCCTTATCTGTAAGTTTATCTTCCCCCTCTTTATTCTGTTCGGAACCCTGACCATCTTTGTGGGTGTCCCCCCCAGGTACCTTTTTGGACACTCTGGTGCTAACCCAAAGGTCAGCCTCCTCAGCAAGCTTCCTGGGGTCAGTCAGCTTACTATCTACCAAGTGCTGGCGCAACTCTGTAAAAGTAGTATTGAGCACATGCTCTCTCAGAATCAAGTCATATAACCCTTTATAATCATCTATTTTGTTGCCCCGCACCCATCCATTCAGTGCCTTACTGGAAAAGTCAAAGAAATCTACCCATGTTTGTGTCGATCGTTTGGTGCTGTCCCTGAACCTCTGACGGTATCCCTCAGGGGTCAGCCCAAACTTGGCAAGTAAAGTGGATTTCTGAAGTGGGTATGTGTTTTGATCAGGTTGAACCAATGTGAGAAGTGTGTCCCTCCACAATGGCGGCACATAACCCCACATAGCTGTACCCCATTGCCCTTCAGGAACCTCATGAGCCTTTAGTGCAACTTCATAAGCAGCTAACCATTTAGCTTTGTCATCTCCCACCACAAAACTGGGCACCCCATTTTTGGGTATACAAACCTTCTTTTCTCCAGCAGGTCCTGTCTGTATGCTGCCACCAATACTGCTGGATTCAGACTGTCTCGCCTTATTCTCCAGCTCCTTGAGACTCAGTTCATGAGCCAACAATAGTTTTTTTTCAGCCAGATCTCTCAGCTGCAGCTTCAGCTCTTGCAGCTTCCACCTGTTTGGCTGCTCTTTCAGCCTCAGCTTGTTTGGCTTCTCTCTCTGCCCTCCTTTCCTCCTGTTGGGCCTCAATTTTCATTTTTGCCATTTGCAATTGGAACTCCCTTTCTTCTCTCCTTTCCTCTGCAGTCAGGCTTTGCTCAGAGACACTGCTCCCTGGTCTGGAAGGGAGCACAATTGCAGTGGTAGCATTATCCACTGATGGGAATAAATCCTCTCAGTGGCCATTTTCTGGCTCCTCTTCCTCATCATCCTCCTCTAAATGGGCTTCTGCCCAGGCCCTCAGCACCCCTTAAAGTCCTCCTTTTTGGAGGCCCCTTGGGTGGGTACTCTCATCACCCTGCAGAACCCTTTTAGCTGTTTGACAGTATATGTCTCCAACAGGGCTAGGTCCAAATCTCCTATTTGAGACCCAGCCAGAGACATGTTGAGTGAGGATTTAGTTTTTGAAAATTGTCAGGAAAAACAAATTTGCAAAAAGAGATAAAAATCACGTTGACCTTCAACTGTAGGTAGGTAGTGAAGTACTTAGCCACTGTATGTCACTGCACAAATACAAGTCCTATCCTCACCGCTGATCACCAATGTTAGAAATGGGGTGTTTGGTTGGCAGTCAGGTTACCTTCTGTCCAAGCAAGAACCCTCATTCTAGTCAGGGTAAGTCACACACAATCCAAATGATCCTGTGCCCACCCTCTGGTAGCTTGGCACGGGCAGTCAGGCTTAACTTAGAAGGCAATGTGTAAAGTATTTGTGAAATAAATCATACAATAACACAATATAGCACCACAAAAATACACCACACAGTGTTTAGAAAAATATAGAATATTTATCTGCATATTTGTAGATCAACACAATCAAAGATGCAATAAGAATTTGTAGAAATATCACTGAAAGCTGATATGAAGTGTCGTAGGTCTTTAAAAAAAGCAAACAAAGGGGGTCATTCTGACCCTGGCGGTCATCGACCGCCAGGGCCAACGACCGCGGAAGCACTGCCAACAGGCTGGCGATGCTTCCTGGCCAATTCTGACCGCGGCGGTAAAGCCGCGGTCAGAAAAGGGAAACCGGCGGTTTCCCGCTGGTTTTCCCCTGGCCAAAGGAATCCTCCATGGCGGCTGCTTGACCCCCTCCTCGCCATCCTGGTCCTGGCGGTTCTTACCGCCAGGAACAGGATGGCGGGAATGGGTGTCGTGGGGCCCCTGGGGGCCCCTGCACTGCCCATGCCAATGGCATGGGCAGTGCAGGGGCCCACTAACAGGGCCCCATAAAGATTTTCAGTGTCTGCTTTGCAGACACTGAAAATTGCGACGGGTGCCACTGCACCCGTCGCACCCCTTCAACTCCGCTGGCTCCATTCGGAGCCGGCTTCATTGTTGAAGGGGCTTTCCCGCTGGGCCGGCGGGCGGCCTTCTGGCGGTCACCCGCCAGCCCAGCGGGAAAGTCAGAATGACCGTCGCGGTCAATTGACCGTGGTACGGTCTTCTGGCAGTTCCCGCCAGGCAGGCGGCTTCCGCCACCCGCCGGGGTCGGAATGACCCCAAAGTCTCTTTCAAGCACAAAGTACCTGGTTTGGAGTGGAAAATCTCTGCAGAGGGCCGCAGAGGAGGAGATGCGTGGAAAAATGGTGTGTGCGTCGGTTTTGCCCCTTTACACACAGACTTGCTTCGTTGTTTTTCACTCGGGGAAGACGTGCATCTTTTTCCGGCATGCGGGTCGACTCCTTCTGTGGGTCGCGGGATTACCAGATGTCCCAGGGTCTGTGCGTGGAATCCTAGACTTGTTAACTGGCTGCGCGTCGTTCCAGGGAGCTGTGCGTTGAATTTTCTTCCTCACGGCCGGCGTTGAGTCGATTTCCTCTCTGGAAGTCGGGTGGCGTTGTCCAGGCAAGGCTGAGCGTCGAAGTTCTGGTCGCACCGTAGGCGTTGCGTCGAGCGGCGTCTTTCCGGATCGTGTGCGGTGAATTTCTCACCGCGGAACAAGCTGTGCGTCTAATTTTTCAATGCACACGCATCCAGTTGAAAGAAATAAGTCTTTTTGGTCCTGAGACTTCAGGAAACAGGAGGCAAGCTCTATCCAAGCCCTTGGAGAACAATTTTATAGCCAGACAAAAGTTCAGCAAGGCTGCAGGCCAACAGCAAGGCAGCAGTCCCTTGTAGAAAGCAGACAGGTGAGTCATTTGAGTAGCCAGGCAGTTCTTCTTGGCAGGATGTTGGTTCTGGTTCAGGTTTCTTCTCCAGCATGTGTCTGAGGTGGTAGGGCAGAGGCCCTGTTTTATACCCAAATGGCCTTTGAAGTGGGGGAGACTTCAAAGAGTGGCTAAGAAGTGCACCAGGTCCCCTTTCAGTTCAATCCTGTCTGCCAGGGTCCCAGTAGGGGGTGTGGCAGTCCTTTGTGTGAGAGCAGGCCCTCCACCCTCCCAGCCCAGGAAGACCCATTCAAAATGCAGATGTATGCAAGTGAGGCTGAGTACCCTGTGTTTGGGGTGTGTCTGAGTGAATGCACAAGGAGCTGTCAACTAAACCTAGCCAGACATGGATTGTAAGGCACAGAAAGATTTAAGTGCAGAGAAATGCTCACTTTCTAAAAGTGTCATTTCTAAAATAGTAATATTAAATCCATCTTCACCAGTCAGCAGGACTTTGTATTACCATTCTGGCCATACTAAATATGACCTTCCTACTCCCTTCAGATAAGCAGCTGCCACTTCAACAATGTATGAGGGCAGCCCCAATGTTAGCCTATGAAGGGAGCAGGCCTCACAGTGGTGTAAAAACAAATTTAGGAGTTTTACACTAGCAAGACATGTAAACTACACAGGTACATGTCCTGCCTTTTACCCACACAGCACCCTGCTCTAGGGGCCACCTAGGGCACACACTAGAGGTGACTTATGTGTAGAAAAAGGGGAGCATTAGGCTTGGCAAGTACTTTCAAATACAAAGTCGCAGTGGCAGTGAAACTGCACACACAGGCCTTGCAATGGCAGGCCTGGGACAAGGCAAAGGAGCTACTTGAGTCGGTGGCACAACCCGTGCTGCAGGCCCACTAGTAGCATTTAATCTACAGGCCCTAGGCACATACCATGCACATTACTAGGGACTTATAAGTATATTAAATAGTCCAATTGGGTAGGATCCAAAGTTACCATGTTTAAAGGGAGAGAGCATATGCACTTTAGCACTGGTTAGCAGTGGTAAAGTGCGCAGAGTGTACAAGCCAGCAAAAACAGAGTTCAAAAAGTGGAGGGAGGCAGGCAAAAAGTTAGGGGCGACCACCCTAAGGCATGTCAGGTCTAACACCTAGGTACCTAGGTACCATATACTAGGGAATTATAAGGGTGATCCAGTGTGCCAATCAGAATTGGTAAAATTAGTCACTAGCATGCAGTGACAATTTTGAAAGCAGAGAGAGCATAAACACTGAGGTTCTGGTTAGCAGAGCCTCAGTGATACAGTTAGGCACCACACAGGGAACACATACATGGCAGAAGTTATGAGCACTGGGGTCCTGGCTATCAGGATCCCAGTGACACATGCAAAAACAAACATACATACAAGTAAGAAATGTGGGTAACATTCCAAGCAAGATGGTACTTTCCTACAGTGACATTTTAGATGATAGAGCAGCACCTCAGGCATTTAGACACCCCAACAGACATACCACTGCAAACATGTATTGATCCTGTCACTCCAGTGATTGATAGACACACATGCACGCATGCACTGGACCTAACAATCATGTGGTGACAAACATGAGTACTCAATTTTGTGCATAATTCTTTCTAGAGGGTACTCCATTTCTTCATTTTTTGTTATGAGAGACATGCAAAGTCACATTCCTGGTGCACTGCAATACCAGTCACTCAGGTATTGTGGCTTGTGCAGCAAGGGACAATCAGTTACTGTGTGATGCTCATGTGGGTTGGGTTTAGATTAGGAAATATTGTGCTTTCTATGGTCCATTATATGTGGGCTTGTGTTGTCTGTAGGTTATATATGCTACATTGCCAGTGTACCCACAGCCTTATATTCCCCCTATGACACCATGATGGCAGGGATCCTGTGTGTTACTTGATGACAATGTTACACTAAACATGGATTGGCCATTTATCTAAATCAAAACAACAAAGAAATATATGCTGACAGTGTCTAATTTGGCCATCTGTGACAGAATGCATGGGCACAGGTGTAGTCATTGCACCTGAAATATGTTACTCAGGGCCCTGTGTACCTATATCGGGTATTCATCATCTTACATATGCCAAGTTGGTTGATCTGTGGTTATACAACAAACTGACACTGTCCCTTAAGTGAATCATGGTTTAGAAAATGTCATACTGTGGCAATCTTGATGAGGTAGGTCTCAATTTGTATGCACCTTGGGAATGGCAGCAGTGACAGGAATGCTGGTCTGCTGATTTTAGCATACACCCATGTCTGTGATAGCCTTCATACTGAGAAGTTAACTATTGTACATATGCTGCACCAGATGAGCAGGGGTGTACCAAACGTAAACTAGCAAACTATTTCATCACTTTAAATGTATGATGGAAGCAGTCAGGGCTTTGAAAATTGCTTGGCTATAAAGTGACACAAATGGCAAATGCATCATCTTGGTACCAGCAATTGTGCCCAAGGCAAATTAAAACACACAGGTAACAATGAGCATAGGGGCAGATTTTTTCATTTATTTTATGTGTAGCATTTGCTTCCTGTTTTTACACTACAGCTATGGAAAGTAGCTCCAAACATTTAGATATTATCCAGTATGCATTACTTTGGCATCCATGATTAATTTAAATGCTGTACAATCCAAGTCAAAATATCAGCCTAAGATATTACCAGAGGTTAGGAAGATCTTTGTATGTATGGCCATGAATACAGTTCAGACATGTATTCCAAATAATTGGGGACTACATTCATTCCTTGCTTTAGCATGTGAAATACATCTCATTCCTGGTACACCCACTGACCATGAATAAAACATTTGTTTCTGCTGCATTACCATCATCTATTGACATCAAAGTAGCACTAATTTACAAGATCAAGTTGTGTTTTGTAAGTTTGTGCAGCTTTTGCGTCAACAAATGACGGTAATGCGTAGCAAATATTGTATAAATCAGGGCCACTGTATGTTCAACTTGCATTCCACATGTCCACAAACCTTGAATGCAGCATGCCACCAAACCTGCTACTGTCACTACAGAGCATTTTACTGTACACATTAGTCTGATTTGTACTCACCAACAGGGTCATCTATCACCAGACCCAGGTGGTCCAGCAGGTCTTGCTCTCTGGCCACAAGGTCAGACCAGCGATGTTGGGGTTGGTGGTCATTGCGCTGGCTGTTGAAAACCCTCTTCAGGTGGAACAGGACCTTGGACCACCTGAGCCTCCTCGTCTCGGTACAATACCCCTGCCACTAGCCTCTAACATCAGGGGGAGGAAGTGGCACACCAGCCAAATGAAAACCCCCAGCTCCTCCTCATCCATTCTCCCTAGGCATGGCCTGCCCAACATCACAGAAAATATTAGGGATAAGAAAGGGAAAAGAGGGAAATACAGGGAAAGGAGGTAGGAAAATGAAACTTAAAGAACCCACAAACAGACCAACAATCCCCCAACTAACAATACCCACTACAGACTCCCAACAGTACTAAGACACAATTAAACACAAAAACACACTTACACTGAATTACTGAGACAATTTAAAAAACAACAGATGACAATTGGAATGGCACACAGGAGACAAAAGCACAATTTGACAGACACACTCTCAACACAGCCACACAGTCTAGAAGAATAACAGACTGCAAATTGAAAGTACACCTACTGTACCATTTCTGTAAACAGGTTATCCTATTACATCACTTCCTGTCTCAAATTTGGTGCGTTTTTATTTTGATGCGTGAAATTTTATGACGCTTACGAGCTTTGCGTCAATATTTATTGACGCATCTACTTAAAAATTACCCTGCATTCAAAGATTAATATATTTTTCATTTATAATCAATTCCATGGGCTGCAGTGTTGGAATTAACGCTAGGGACCAATCGATGTATAATGGCTGTGAGAGTCATTTTTTAACACCTATACGGCATTTTTTGATGCATATGTGGCATTTTTGATGTGTTTGCTTCAAAATATCTGTCTTTAACTGGTTTGTGTAATTTTTCTCATTTTTATGTACATGAAAGCTATAACTATACAAAGATAGGCTGTTAGGGCCTGCTGTGTGTGTTCCAGTGTTTGGGCACCTGTGGCAGACCACACTACCGCAGACCATAATACTCATGTTGTTGTGCCGGATTAGCACTCTTAACTGACGAAACAGCAACCCAAACATTTGGAATTAAAATTTGTATTCCCTAGTTTGAGCAGGTGGTGCGTCAATAGAGGATAGCAAGGCTACGCACCTTAAAACATTTACACATGGCCTGTGTGTTTTTGTCTGTGAATTGGCTATTTCAATTGTTGTTGTGCCTCTGTGTGAACGTCACAAGACGTGTTTTGCATAATGTGCTTGTATGCATGGGTTGTAATTGTGGATAACCATCAGATTCCATTCATTGAGGTACATCAGTCAGGATATATGTTTGTCATACCCGTAGCGTCTTATGCTGTGTGAACTTCCCTGATAGATAGAGGACGGTTGATAATGGCAATGTTACAAAGGTAAGCCATCACATGTACTGAAATGTTGGATACCACTTCATGGTCACTTCTGTGTATACTATCCATGAGTCAGGCCTTTGAACATGCTAGGTAGGTACAGACAGAGTCCCAACTCCAATCCAAAAAACTTATGGTACAACACAGTTTGAGTCATGTAAATGACCTATGTTTCTCGTGTGGCTGTGGAGGACCAGCAGACCATGCTGCATGTGTTCACATATTTCCAGTGGTTCATTGCACAAAAGTGTCCAGTTCAAGTGTGGCCATGTGTACCCTGTGTCAGTACTGGCCTCCATGTTGTCACAGTTACGTACAGGTCTAGTCATGAGTCTGTGGAGCCAACCCTTGAATTAACAGAGTATCCTTCAAAACAGATTTGACTCAAAGCCAAATATCAACTAATGACACACTTGGGGATAGTCCAGCTATAGCACTGCAAACCTTTAATAAGGCAAACGATAGGGCAACCTTGGTGTGCTTAAAAACATTTTGCCTCAGTAATAGGAAACAGGCAGGTTTCATCACAACATTTGTACACAGGGTTGCCTCTAAAATTCCCACTGCAACAAGGAACATCCATGCATACAGCCATGGCACACTGTCACTGTTTGGCACTAATTAATACATGCGAAACCAGACAAGGGATGGGGGCTAGATTAGGCTACATGAATACATGTCCCAGAACAGACTACTATTAGGAAACTGATTAAACCATACTATATATTTGAGGATTCATCGTAGACCTACCAGACACAATACCCCATGAGGAAAGAGAGGACATGGAAAGCATCTATGAGACAAATGTAGCCACATGGACCCTCTATGGTTAACCCAAAGACAGGAACCAGTCAGGTTAACAGGATGCAGGCTCTGTCAGGAACAAACATGAACAAGACAAATACACAGTGAGCAGACTCTGACTGGGAAAAGCTGGAACAACACTGTGGGAACTAAAACAGTATTTGTGCTGTGGTCCCCTGTTAGGGGGGCAGAAAAAATGGTGCAAGGAAATCTCAGAGATGTCCTTGCATCATTTTGTATGGCACTTTTACGCAGGCGTTAAAATGTGGCTTCCCTTATTTATAATGAGCCCCTATGTACTCTGCAGGAGTAGCACCATTATTGTGGCACTACTCCTGCAGAGTACATCAATAGTGTCAATAAAAATTAGACTATTGCCCCCTACCCTGCATCATAGTATGCCGTATCTTAGATAGAGTGCACACATGGTGGTAGGAGGTGGTGCTAAGGGGCACAAGGAAAGTGGCACTGCACTAAGTGCAGCACAATGTTTCTTAAATATGCCCCTAGAACCTAGAAAGCATGCCACAAAAAAGGTTTATAGTTTTTCCAAGCACTCCTTAGCTTTGAGCTTTTGCCCTACAACTTAGGTGTCCTGGGACACCTGGTGGTTGTTTTTCGGCTCCATTATGTGTCCTAATGAGTGTAAAGAAACACTGAAAAATGTTAGTGGTTGTTTTCAATTTAAAAATGCTCTCATGACCCTTTCTTTAATGAACATTAAAATGCCTTTATTAATAACAATTTCATTTAAGTATGAATCTTGTAACCATTGGTTTTAACCTGATATCATAGCGTGATTGCTGTCATATATTGATATGGTGATTCTGTCATAAAGCCAGTAGGCTGCCTTATTTAAAATTACATCTCCTTATAGTGAGATATTGCATCTGGTAGAGGTGGTTATATTGTGACTGATTATGGTGTTCAGGAACCACAAGGTGAAATGTGAATTGTGTGTCACCAAAAGTATTAATGAGTAGAATTTGGCAGTGTGTGTAATAAATGTCCTTTTCCTTTTTAAAAGAAAAAGCATACATAAACAGTACTTTATTTAGTGTTATTGTTGTATGTCAGCAAATTGGGATTGGTAGCCCACACCACCTCCCTTGAGTAGGGCTTGGTCTGCTCTGCTCTGCTTTACTATCCTGGGGGAAGTCGGGTGCTATAATAGGGTACTTGGTTCCCACTAAGGATACCACTGTGAACTTATTGCTTGTGAAGGACAAACATTCCTCACAACTAACAAACCAGTTTTTTACATTGGGGTTCAGTGTTGGGATCAATAGTATCCAGGGCAGGTACGCATTATAACATTTGATAAATTCAGTTTCACACATATCACCTATGCATTAATGTGCATATATGAGAGCGCAAGGCTTTGAGATGTGTGTAAAGGTTTGGTCTTGTGAGCTCTAGATGTGGGAGAGGAAAAATATGCCATGTGAAAAGAGTGATGGTTGATGTATTAACTGCATTTATTATGACTGGTTTGCATTATGAAATGTAATGGCAGGGTGGGAGTTCACACACTGTTTCTATTAGAGTGTTCCAGGGCAGCGTGTCCTTTGAACCCCAACACTACACACTGGGCCTGTATGAGGAATGTGCTTCTCCATAGTTTTAAGACGTGAGATAGATACCCATACTATAGATTGGTGAAAGGGTGGTCCTGCCTATTGTGTTGTAGGATGTGGTTGGGTGGCTCCACAAAACTCTTGCACTTCTCTTGGGCATGATAGTTTTCCTGTGAGTGGGCCCACACTGAGTAATCAGATTGCATAGATTTTTAAGCCTTTAGCACAAGCCAAAAGCACAGGAAAATTAGAATCACTAGAATACTCAGAATTAAACAGCAACCATATGGGTTTTTGCCAAAAGAGTGAGGTGGTCCCTTAGAATCTGCCTCACTGTGGGGAAAGTGTGAGAAAAAGTTGTGGTTCCCACAGTCCCCATAGTTTATTATTTTTGGGATGGGATCTACCCAAATGTGTCCCATCATTGTGGATGTCTCAGTAATGGATGGTTCCCAAGGTAGAAGGTGTTGTTGTGGTCCCTGAGGAGAAATATGATGTGTAGTATGTGTACTAGTTTCCCCTGTTGGGCTTGAGATTGCCCCGGAGGAAGCCTGAGAGAGGATAGTGAACTCCCTAGGTAACAAGTATTGATTAAAGGTGGACCCTAGGTGAGTACAGCAAGGGATGTCATCCTAGAGACTGTTTTACCAAGAACCTGAGGTGGTGGCTATGGTTGTGGACAGTCTGGTTTCCAATGTGGTACTTAATATGGGTTCAGATCCCAGGATAAGGGGCAAAGGGCCGTAGCCAGAGGGTGTGCAGGAAATGGGTAAGCCCACTGTGTCCCAACCAGGATGCAAAGTGGTGTCTCCTCCTGATGAAGAGGACCCTGAGCATTGAACTTCAGGAAGAACCACTTCTATTAAGGATTGTCACTCTGAACGGAAGGAAGGTCAGACTGCAGAGGCTCTGTCTTAGCAGATTCCTGTCCTTTACATTTTAGGTGTACCAGTTTTGGGGCAGGTGATCATAGGAAAGATGTGGTGTAAGAGGCGGTGCACCCAAAGTGGTGCAACTAGGTGGCCAGGTGGTGCCTGTTCCTGAGCTAGGGGACCCTGCGCATCAGTCTGGGTCGTTGCTAGACACTTCTGTCTGCGACTGTCACTCTGAGCTGTGAGAAAGGTAGCGTGCAGAGAACTGTGGCAGGCAGAACTCTGATGAATACACCAATTCTGGGGGAATGCCAATGAGGTGATACGTGATTTTACAGAGGATCTTTAGGATCCCTGTGTGGTCTCTCTCTTGACTGCTGGTGGCGGAGGAGTTGCCCGTAGAGGTGGGTGTCAGGACAGGCCGATCCGAGGCCCATGGGCACTCCTAATTGGCCCTGTAGGGCATTGGAATCCTTTAATTGGGGACATGGACCCTGTTCCAGTGGAAGACTAGGGGATCTATGAGTGAAGCTGCAGAGAGAATTGTCTGTCAGTTCTTCCTTTGGGCCTCTATAGGGCAGAGAACCCTAGAGTAGTATACATGGACCCTCTTCTCACTGTGGTGGACAGGGGGGTCTAAGTTCCCTGGGTAGTTCCCATGGGTAGAGCTGCCAAGAGGAAGGCACTTCTGGTTCTACTGTGGGAGATACGTGCCTTCCTGTGGTCCAGAGGAGTTTGAAGAGTCCTGGGGTTGGGAACATGAAACCTGTCAATGTGGAGGACAGGGGGATCTCAGTTTCTTAGGTTTTTACTGTGTGGAGCTATGGGAGTATGAGATAGGCTTTCAACAGGAGACCCCAACCCTTCTGACACTGGCAGTGTGGTATTGAGTGACTCTAGTTTGACCCTGGGGTCACAGGGCTGGTCTCTGTTGTCCTAGCTGGGACTCATGGCAAGGGTTCCGGGGAGCTTCTCTGTCAGGACAGTAACCAGATTTATGATTGGGTTGTTCTTTCCTTTGTATGTCAGTCCTCGTGCAAGGGTGGAGGAAGTTATAGAACCAGCGTAAGTGCTATTGCTAAGTGTCTGCGTTTGTATCTTTAGGGTGTAATGCCCCAGATGAGTGAGGGTAGTGAGTTGTGTTTCCTCTGGAGGGAGAACAGCCAGTTAATGTGCCCAGGGAAGGGGAATATTTAGCACCTCCTGCTCAGGCTCTTTATCAGTCCCTGGACCCCAATCCCCTGGTCCAGCACATTGGACATTGTCCTTAGGCAGCCTTTCCCTCAGGGACCAGATGTTTTGTGAGGAAGGCCCCCAGTGATGTGTTTGGAGACAGGCGAAACATCCCACTGTTGGGAGTGCAGGTAGGAATACTGAAGCACACAGTTTTTGTACTATTATTATATTGAACATCACCCCTGCTTTAATTCTGCCAATGCTACTAGAATAATTCCTGCTTTTACTAGGAAGTATTGTTTGCTTCATAGTAGAGCTTGATGGTGATGCATGCAAAGAAAAAATGGAAGACTTAAAAAGATCTGTACGAGTAGCTTCCAAAACTTTATTCAATATTTCATTTCTAAACATTTAAGCACCAAACTGTCCATTATTCAGGCCCATCAGATAATGAACAAAGCATTTTGAAGACAATGCACAATACCCACTTACTTGCACTCAAAGGAAGTCCTGTTTTGGAGGAGGGACAGGACCATGCTGGAGGGTGTTGCTGGGATTTGTCATGGAAAGGGCCCCCATCCACTACACCTTCCCTGAAAGGGCTGAGTGAAATTTTTAGAAATTGAAGTAGGACAAAAGAACTTCCTTGATCCAAATTTCACCCTCTAATAGCAAAATGGACAAGTGCCATGAAATGTCATTCTTCTGCTGAATTTTCACTACATCCTCTAATTATCCAATTGGTGACCTAAAAGTGCAGCTCTTGTAAAGGGAAAATGCAAAAGCAATGACTTCTGAGATGTGACACCTTTCCTTGACATCATTCAGATCTGCCTTCTACCTGCTACTGCAGGTCCACAGGCTGCATCTTATGGACATAAACTATTGAATGAAAAAGTCTACAACAATCAGGTTTTCTGCTCCATTAGAAATAAAGGCTCTTAGTATGACCCTGGTGGTGAGTAATAAAGCGGCGGTAATACCACCAACAGGCTGGCGGTAATTACTGTCAAATTATGACCATGGCGGAGAACACTCCCGTAGATAGCCAATGTACCATATCAAACGCCAGGGCATAAACAACACTCACCACGGCGGTAGCCAACAACAGCCAGACGGAAGACAAAGTACCACCCACCATATTTTGACCCTTCAATCCACCACGATTTCCAGGGAGGTACCAATGCCATCAAAAACCTGCCAGAAACACTGCACACAAGAGCAAAGTCTCACCATCAAAGACACAGGGAAGAACAACTACACAATGAAACCGGAACTGCAAGTCTTCCTGATGCTCATCTATGTCATGATCTACCTGGAACACCAACGCCGACGAAGACAACAACGGTGAGTACAGCCACCTCGCACACAAGGGAGGGAGGGAGGAAAAGGAGAGTGACACACACACACGCACAACATACACCATGCACACACCACAAACACAACCAGCTGCAGATGACACATGATATATGGCAGAATAATGCAACAACAACAAGAATGCAGTAATGAGAATTTTATTGATATAAAAAGCTACCAAATAAACCAATTGTATGAGAAACAGATATATACAATTGTACACAAAGGGCAAATGCCCAGTACAATGTACTAAGGGCCCACATGGCCACAGGGCACAGTCCAAGGCCCAACCTGAGCCCTGAATTCATCCAGATAGAACTCTGCAGGGCATCTGTTTGCAAGTGGGCAGGCACCTCAGGGGGATAGGGGTGGGGGACACCTTAGCCGAATACGGGAACAAGCTCACTGGTTCGGGAGGGGGCTCCATGCCTACCTCTCTGTGCTGGACAGTGCAAGGCCTCAGTCTCTCAGGTGGGGGACTTGGCCACTGGTTTTGGATGGGGCTCCATGCCAACATCTCTGTGCTGGGGAGTGCAAGACCAGTGTCGCTCAGGTTGGTGACTTTCCCACTGGTTCTGGAGGGGGCTCCATGTCCATTACTCTGTGCTTGGGAGTGCAAGGCCACAGTTTCTGGAGTGTGTGACTTTCCCCCTGGTTCTGGAGGGGGTTGCATGCCCATTAGTCTGTGCTGGGGAGTGCAAGGCCACAGTCTCTGGAGTGGGTGCCTTTCCCACTGGTTCTGGAGGGGGCTCTATGCCCATTACTCTGTCCTGGGGAGTGCAAGGTCACAATCTCTCAGGTGGGGAACATGCCCACTGCTCCTGGGGGGAGCTACTTGAACCGCAGTCCCTGGAGGGTGGCCTACATGGCTTCCGCTGGTGGTAATGTCTGCACTGTGTCATCTGGAGGTGAGGGCTGCTTAGCAGGTGAAGGTGCCTCCTGGGCAGCCTCTGCTGGAGGTGAGGGCTGAACTGTGGTGGCAGGTGGAGGAGCCTCCTGGGCAGCCTCTGATGGAGGTGAGGGATGCACTCCCTCAGCTAGCAGTTGGGGCCCCGTAACCACTGGTGGTAGTGGTGGTGTCACCCTGACAGCCTCCGCTGGAGTCGAGGGCTTCTTCCCCTTCATGGCAGAAGGCATTGGATCCTTACCCTTCCTGGCAGGGGTTGAGGGCTTCTTCCCCTTCATGGCACGTTGTGTATGTTCCTTAACCTTCTGGGCAGAAGTCGAGGGCTTTTTCCCCTTGATGGCAGGAGGTGCAGGCTCCTTCCCCTTCATGGCAGGAGGTGTAGGATCCTTAACCTTACTGGCTGGTGGAGTAGGATCCTTCACTGACTTGCCACCTTGACTAGGTGGTGCCACCAGTGTCCATGTAGACTGTTTGGCTGAGGTGCTGTGCTGGGTCGTTGGGAACCTGCTCTTACAGGCAGGATGGGGGGAGGGAAGAAGTCAAGTTGGGCAAGGAAAAGCTTCTTAGGAATGGTGGGGTAGGATGAGGGAGGAGGGATGGGAGTGGAGGTTGAGGGAGTGGTTGTAGGAGCTGTATGTCTTCTGGATTTGGGTGCAGGTGCATGGGCAGTGTGCTGATGTGAGGTGGATGAATGTTGGGTGTGTCAGTGCTTGTGTCCTTTAAGAGAGGGGGGATAGACAGGGTGGGAGAGGACACAGGGAACGCGTGCATGGATGTTGTGGAGGTGTCTGCCAGTGAGGTGTGTGTGCTGCTTGGTGTGGTGATGCTGGTGGTGGATTTTGATGCAGTGCATGGAGGTGTGAGTGTGGGTGAGTATGAGGGAGGAGGAGGAGGGGGAGACAGTGGAGGCAGTGGATGTGGTTTTGTCTGCAACTATCTGGTGTTTGCGTGAGTGCTTGTTGGATAAAGGGAGGTGCCTGTGTTTGACTGTGCCACTCTTGGGTGTTGTCTTGTGTGCATGCTCATCTGTATGTGTGTATGGAATGGGTTGGGGTTGAGGAGACTGGAACTGGGAAGTGGTAGTTTGAGGGGGGACTGTAGGAACAGGGACAATGGCTGCCATCAGAGAGGAGGCCAGAGCCTGAATCAATCTCTGTTTGGCCCCCAATCCACTGTGGATGCCGTCCAGGAATGCATTGCATTGCTGCACCTGGGATGCCAGCCCCTGGATGGCATTCACAATGGTTGATTGCCCTACAGAGATGGATCTGAGGAGGTCAATAGCCTCCTCACTCAGGGCAGCAGGGCTCATTGGAGCAGGGCCTGAGGTTCCTGGGGCGAAGTAGATGCCCACCCTTCTGGGTGAGAGGGCACAGGCAACTGGCTGAGGGGCTACTGGGAGGGCAGTGCTGGTATAGGGGTGGTGGCTGTACCTGTAGCTGGGGTGGTCACAGAGGTGTCCTCCACCACCAGGGAGCTTCCATCGGAGGAGGTATCTGAGTCTGTATTATCACCTCCTGTCTCCGCTGTGGTGCTCCCTTCGCTCTCCATCCCACTGGTTCCCTCAGCGTCAGTGGACTCTGCCTCCTGTGTCCTGTGGGATGCAGCTCCTTCTGTCGCCAGTGCCCCTGCTCCTCCGCCAGATGATGCCAATGCACACATGGACAGGATGACAGAAGAAAATAGGTGGGAGAGAGTAAAAGGAACCACTTGGTCAATTACTGCACCAACACCACAGTTGGCATATACAGCACCGTCACACACAGGGATCAGAATTGAGCACTATGCATTGCACTTTCACTGATTTGGCTAGATGCCACGACAAGATGAGGGCTACACACCGCCAACTGCACCCCTCCTGGAACCCACAAAGCCCTGACTGACGTGGAATGCTAACAAGCTACGTTACCTGCATTTTCCCTACAACCATTACCCTTGAGCTGAATCACGCTGCAATCTCCAGTCTGGCCTTAGGGGTAGCCACTTACTCAAATCCACCACCCGGCTCCCATGCCACCTGCCAATTATTGTAATAATGCCCACTGTACTCATGCCCTTGTGGCTGCTCTGATTTCCTCAAGTGCCCATCCAGCTCTGGGTAGGCCACGCCAGTATGCAGACCATCAGGGGGTCCAGGTTCTGACGGGCACCTATTCCTCGTTGGGAGGACATCCCCAGCTGGCCCTCCGCGGTCTTCCATGCCCAGCATCTCAGGTCCTCTCACCGATTCCGACAGTGGGTGCTTCACCTGCCATAGACCCCCAGGGTCTGCACTTCCTTGGCGGTGGCACGCCATAAGCCCTTCTTTTGATGGATGCTGACCTGCAGAGGTAATAGAGACAGGAGGACAACATTACACATACTGTTTCCGTCACCATTGGCACACATATCGGCCAGCACACACCATGTACACCCCCACAAGACATTCCCGCCCGATGATATGATGCTTGCACACACATCTCCATGAATGCTTCACACATGCATCGTGCCCAAGGTGTACTCACCTGTTGGTCTGGAGGCCCATACAGCAGTCCATGAGGACCCCATCCACCAATCGCTCCAACTCCTCATAAGTGAAGGCAGGGCCCCTTTCCCCAGACACACAGGCCATGGTAGGTTCCAGGCACAGGTCACAGCAGCACATGCAGTGTAGGTGTTCTCCTGCTGAAGGTCAGGAAACAAGTGAGGAATCAGATAGAAAATGGCGGTTACATCTGCGGCGGTGTACACCTTCACCGTCGGTGCAGATCTCCATTGACCACTGTACTCAACAGAGCCCCATATTATCCAATGAGGAATTGTATGGCAGTGCAAGACTGCCTGCTGCCATGACGCCCAACGTCACCGGAGTTACCTCACTTCACCTGTCCCTACATACAGGACAAGCAGTCACCATTTCATAGTGGCAGGCAACAGCCATATCAACCTTAACTGCATCACACCCTAGGTTAGCACATACCTCGCCATTCCCACTGTCCCATCACATAAATGCACTATCTACACTGAGGTTGTGGTTCCATTGTTCAAACTGTGACAGCCTACTCACTCTTGTGTCCCCTACATACCTACTACTGTGGATAAATAGGAAGAGGAGACATACCCCCATGTACAGACCCCTTGTGGACTTGGCTATACTGGAGGACAGGCACATAATACTGACCTATAGACTGGACAGGGCCACAATCACAAAGGTGTGAGCCCAATTGGAGCCTGATGTGAAATCTGCTATCCGTCATCCGAATGGGATTCCCCCTCTTGTGCAAGTTCTATCAGTACTCCATTTTCTGGCAACTGGTTCTTTGGAAGTGACAGTGGGCTTGGCAGCAGGCGTGTCACAGCCAATGTTCTCAATTGTGCTGGCAACAGTTTTGTCTGCCCTGGTGAAACACATGTGCAGCTACATAGCTTTCCCCCAGGTGGAAGATCTGGCCACTGTGAATGCTGGATTCTATGCAATGGGACATATACCCAATATTGTTGGGGCCATTGATGGGACACATATTGCGTACATCCCCCGCCAGAATGAACAGGTGTTCAGGAATCAGAAGAGTTTCTACTCACTGAATGTGCAGATGGTGTACCTGGCAGACCAGTACATCTCCCATGTCAATGCTAAGTATCCTGGGTCGGTGCATGATGCCTTTGTTTGGAAGAATAGCAGCATCTGAAATGTGATGGCCCAACTACAGAGGCACAGGGTGTGGCTAATGGTCCCCACCCACTGAATGTTAGTGTACGCCTTCAGGTGTCATTCCCAAATCATTTTGTAAGGCTAAATGTTGTCCCTCAATACTTGCAGGTGACTCTGGCTATCCAAACTATCGTGGGTGCTGACCCCTGTGACGAATGCCAGGACAGGGGCTGAGGAACGTTATAATGAGGCACATGGTGAAACCAGAAGGATCATCGGAGGACCTTCGGGCTCCTGAAGGGCAGTTTCAGGTGCCTCTGTCTGACAGGTGGATTCCTGTGCTACTCACCTGGGTAGGTCTGCCAGATAGTAGTGGCATGCTGCATGTTGCACAGCCTGGCCCTCAGACGGCATGTACCCTTTCTGCAGGAAGAGGAAACTGGAGATGCCACTGTGGCAGCAGTGGACCCTGAGGACAGTGAGGATGAGGAGGCTGAGGATGAGGAGAATACAACATCAGTTATCTGTCAATACTTCCAATGACACACATGTGAGACAGTGCAACTGACCATTGCTCTGACTATTGATGTATTCTGTGTGTCTGCAGCATGATGGCATTAACTTCCATTGCATCTCAACTTACTGTCACCCATGGCTTGTCATTTTATAGATGTTGGTGAGATAAGACCTGTGTGCTGATGTGATGAGGACAGGCAGCTACAGGTCCTTATTTCTATGCTCTCACAGTGTTCAGATAATTTGCAATAGATGAGACTGGTTCCATGAATGCCCATTTTCAACACATAAAATGGTTTGACTCAAATTGTGTTCAAGGGTGTTTATTGCAGTGCAAATAATTGAGGGAAAAGTGCAATGGAATAGGGTGATGGTAGAGGAAAGTCCAGGGTAGTTTTCCTGTCTGTTTGTAGCACAGGTCCAGTGTCCAAGGGGCCATAGGAAGGGGAGCAAAGGCAGTCCAAGGTAGACAAGGTGACAGAGTAAGACACTCAGGAGAGTCTAGTTGCCTGGCGGTGGTCTTGGCAAGTGTCTCTGGCTTCTGTCTTGGTTGCAAGGAACATTTTTGGGGTGGTTGACATTCTGCAGGGGAAGGGGTGGTGTTGGCCTCTGGATCCTGTGGCGGGACCCCCTTGCACACTAGTTGCAGCAGAAGTGGAGGGCTGGTCAATGGACTGGCTAGTGGTAGGGGCCCACTGCTATGCTGTTGCTTCCCTCATGATGTTGGCCATGTCTGCCAGCACCCCTGCTATGGACATCAAGGTGGTGTTGATGGCCTACAAGTTCTCCCTGATCCCCTAATACTATTCCTCCTACAGCCGCCTGTTCTCCTGCACTGTTGCCAAGGATCTGGCCCATTATGTCCTGGGAATGTTGGTAGACTCCCAAGACCTCGGTGAGTGCCTCCTGGAGAGTTGGTTCTGTGGGCCTGTCCTCCCCCTGGTGCACAGCGGTCCTCCCAGTGTCCCTGTTGGCCTGTGCCTCTATCCCCTGAACGGTGTGCCCACTGCCACTGACCCCAGGTCCCTGATTGTCTTGGGGGTGAGGTGTAGCCTGGGATCCCTGTACAGGTGGGCACACTGCTGATTGAAGTGTCCTGGGGAAAGAGGTGTGGGCATCCTGGTTGGGTGCTGTGGTGTTGGATACTGATGGGGGAGGCTCCGTGGTGGACTGTAAGTGGGCTTGGGTGACCAGTGGTCCCTGAGGGGCCAGGTTGTTGGTCCAGATCCTGAAGTCCAGATTTACTGTCATCACTGGGGGCATCTTATTTTGTGGGACTGGATATTTGTGACACCTCCTCTCCACTGACATTGGCTGGGGCACCTGTGGGGTTGTAAGTGATGTATTATGTTTCATGCCTGTGACATGTTGGAGATCCCTCTATCCCCTCTATCGTTGCTGTGGCCTTGCCACCTTTGTTTGTGTATGGTGATGTATTGTGTGATTATTACTTTTCCTATGCTCTGCATGTTTTGGTGATGGGTGTCCATGCAGGGCTGGGAGGGCTGTCCATGCATTGGTATGGCATGCAGGGCTTGACATTGGGGTTAGTCATATGCATTGGTGCAGTGTGTGGGGTGGAGTGGAGTGAGGGTGAGGAGTTGTGATGGCATGCAGGTATGGGGGGGTGATGTTGACTTACCAGTGTCCAGTCCTTCAACTACTCCAGCAAGTCCCTCCGGATGCAGTAATGACAAGACTTGCTCCTCCCATGCTGAGAGCTGTGGGGGAGGAGATAGGGGTCCACTGCTAGTACTCTGTATGGCAAGCTGGTGCCTTGTTGCCACGAAATGCACCTTTCCCCCAGGTCATTCCACCTCTTCCAGATGTCGTCCCTTGTTCTTCGATGCTGTTCCATAGCATTCACCCTGCCCACAATTCTCTACCATAGCTCCATCTTCCTGGCAATGGATGTCTGCTGTACCTGTGCTCCAAACAGCTGTGGCTCTACCCTGACAATTTCCTCCACCATGATCCTTAATTCCTCATCAGTGAAATAGAGGTGCCTTTGTGGGGACATGGGCATTGTGTGGTGTTTGTTGGTGAGAGTGTTTTGAGTAATGTCATGGGGTATGTGATGTGGATGTGTGAGGGGTGCATGGGTGTATGAGGTGTGTGTGTCTAGTTGTCTCTGTGCTGTACGTGTCAATCTCCTGGCAGTAATTGTTGTTTGTAAAGTGTTGTGGGTAATGTAGGTGTGTGTTTTATAGTGCTGTGGGTGGGTGGGTGTGGTGTGTGTATGAGTGTAAGGTGCGTGTTTTTAGTATTGGTCAAGGTGGTGGTGTTTTGTATGTGGGTGTCCATTCTGAGCACGACTGTATGTACCGCCAATGGTTTACAGACATTGAATGTCCGCTGTGGTGATTTATGTATCATAATGTGATGGCCATTGTTTTGTTGGCATGGGTGTTGGTACCACCACTTTAGCACTGACATTTGGGCTGGCGTATGTGGCAGTTTTCTGTCGGGTTGGTGTGTGTCATAATATGGCAAACGGACATTCGCCATAGCGGCAGTATGTTCCTGGCCGTCACTGTGGCGGTAAGCGAGATTTACCGCCAATGTCATAATGAGGGCCATAATTGCTAAACAACCACCCCCTTTGGAATTTACTCATCAAGGGGCATCTTTACAAAAAATTATGTATCACTTCGATGCAGCAGCAATATGTCATAAATGCCTATTATGTGCAGAAATCTGTTACAACATCATAGATGCGTCATATTTACAATGTAGGGCAACATGGCACAAGGAACCAAGCTTCATCAGAAATTCTGATGCATCTATGGGAACTTCGCTGTAACAAATCAGCCCCCAAAGTGGTGCATCACTGAGGTTGGCCTTACAACTGATGCAACTTCAGTGATGTGTCAAAATTTAGAGCTAGTGCATCAGTTTTAATTGACACAAATAGCCTAATGTGTTAGGACCAATGTGAAAGACTGTAAAATGGTGGAAAAGCACCTTGAACAATCTCACAATTGTCCTGGATATAGTGTAAGCAGTATGGCTGTGTGCCACATAACAGTGGGCATGGTATACTTATGTGTATGTACAGACCTGTGTCTGTGTAACATGGTGAGTGACAGTGTTATGTGAGTGAATACGAGTATATGGTGGGGATGTCATGTAGAAATACATGTATAACCTACCTCATGCTTGTACTTACCTGTTGACCTTTGGAGTACACAGACCTGGACTTGGGGACAACTTACTCCATGGGGAAGTAGCAATCCTGGCCTGTCCCATGTAAACAATATACAACATCACATTGCCTTCCTGCAGAGAATGATTACATTATAGATAACATGGTCCCAGATTGGTCCTGGGTTCCTTCAACATGATTGTCACATGTGTAGACCCACTATGACTAGTGGGGAGGTGAAATACAAACAGATTCCAGGGTGTTAAATGACCTCAAACATTCAAATCCATTTTAAAAGCCACTGTGTCAGTCCCTATGCGTGGGTTTAGGGAGCATAGGAATTCTGAAGCTTTGCAGGCTTTGCAAGAACGCATCTGACAGATGTGTCAAACACAGAGAATCTTGTGAATATCGCTGTGTCTGTTGTAAATGACTTTTTCCGACAGAACACCCACTATGAATACATTAAAATCTCTATGACGCAGCCGGATTCTGCAGAAGTTTTTTTTTTTATGTAGGCCCCTTAAAACTGTTGCATTTGGCCAAATGCATCATGCTGCAAATATGGAGTTATTAGAGCACCACCACTGTGTCAAAAAACGAATGGCGACACAAGCTACTTGGATCCTCCTTGGATCTTAAAAGTGTCCTAACAGTGATTTCAGAGTATCGGTTGCATAGGTGGACCTCAAACTTGAAAGTTTGATGCTTCATGTGCCCTCTTGATCACAACATCTACTTTTTTATGTATTGCATTGTTAGGATTAGCACCTTCAGAATGTATATTTCCCCGGGAAGGGAATCCCACCACCTGAGAGTCTACTTTAAAAACTTAAAGAAAATCATATTTAAAGAGAGACAAAGGGTAGCATTTTACAGACAACCAAATAATATTCTAACCTCTGCCTAACTAATAAGCATGTGCCACAATGCTTTATGCAATGTAGGTTTTTTGGACCTTTTTGTAGTGTAAGAAAGGGTTCATATTCTACTTGTCAGAAGACATGGTCAGAAAGAAATAACTTTCAGTTAAGCTTTTATGGAAGGGATTTGATCTTCAGCTGCACCAATTCCCTATTGCTCTTTACCAGTTTCAGGACAAGTGCACTCCAAAATACTACATAATACTTTTGTGTTTTTTTTTAATGTTGCTCCATTTCAACACAGCCTGAAGGCCAAAATTCTCCAGACAAACCCATGCTTCCAGTATCTGAGGCATACAAACAATGATGACTTGTAAAAATATAGCTTCATTGAAAATAAATAAATAAATAAATAATTACGTGCATTCATTTGCAGAAAGGTGGAATGTTGTCATTATAAGTGACCTTGGAAGAGGTGTCCTTCTACTCATAAGTTTTCAACTCATATTATTACACACTATTCATGTATAAGTAACGTGCATAAGGATCATTGTAAGTATATAAACAGCTCAGCCTCAATAATATAAAGCACAGTAAATAATTAATAAGCATGTGAGGAAAGTGGGTTGTTATATGTTATGTTTGTGCAATCTCACTGTGTTATAAAGTCACAATTCCATATCAGGTCTAGTCATGTTAGTTGTAAAACCTTAGGACCATATTTATACTTCAGTTCCGCTGAATGTGCGTCATTTTTTTACACAAATTCGCCACAAACCTAACTCCATATTTATATTTTGACGTTATACATGTCTAAACATCAAAATATAGAAGTTTGCATCATTTTTTGGATGCGTGCACCTACCTTGCGTCAATGAGATGCAAGGTTGGCATTCCGTTCTAAAAAATGTTGCTATCCCCATAGCTCCATATTTATCCCCTTGTGCTAAAATGTCTCTGGGGTGGGAGGAGGGGCTAAATAATGGTGCAAAGCTTGCTTTGCAACATTATTTAACGCCTGAGTCAGAACAGGCATTAGGGGACCTGTGGACCCATTTCCATGGTTAAACACCCTGCCCCAAGCCCCAGTAACACCCCCACTCCCACCAGAGGGACCCCGAGATCCCAGGTAAGTGCAGTAAGTACTTTTTTTTTGCCATCGGGGGCCCTACCTTGGGGCCCCTGCATGGCACAGGGTGCAATGGCCATGCCCAGCAGACACTTGTCCCTTTGTGCTGGCCATTGTAGTAGTGGGCATGACTCCTGTCTTTCCTAAGAAGTCATGTTTTTGGTGGTTGTACACCAGAAAATGGTGCTAGTCTGGTTAGAGGCATTCTTTTGCCTCTGACCAGGTTACCATTATTTTCTGATGCACAACCCCCTCCTTCCATACCGTCACCCCCACCCAGCTAGCATCTTCTTCTAAGATGCTAGCCCATGTTTAGCACCAGCTTGCGCCATTCAATAAATACAGCTGGCATTGTTAAATGAAGCAAGCCGCTCTAAACATTTTGTTGCAAAACTGCATTAGCTCAGTTTTACAGCAAAAAGCATAAATATGGGCCTTAGGTCAGTACTGTGGTGCCACATGTATGCATGTTTCTTGCCTTCTGGGGTTCTGGTGACTACAAGCCTATGGGTCACCGTGTTTCCTCCTATCTAGTGGCAACCTATGCATTGTGGCATCTAGCTCTCCCAGCATGCACCATTATGCCCACTCTGAACATGACAGAGCCCTTTTCTTGGCGTGTGAAGCTCTCTAACTCATCCCAGTAGTAGTGGCGGCTGCTATGGAATAAGGGTGGAGAGAGGGATTTAAAAAAAACACTACCTTTGTATGGCTGCCATCTCTCCTCTGTCCTCTTCTCTTCCTGACTCCTTTCAGCATGGAAGCACATAGATTCCCAGACTCCCCTGAGCCAATTATGACGATATTGTCACCAGCATGACAGCAGCGTTGTGATTGGCCTTAGTGGCCTGGTTCGGCTCTCAGACAGGTAGTGGGTGCCTGTGCTTGTTCTCCACCCTGCTGTGCAATGAAGCCTGGTAGAGAAATGCTAGATGCCCATGTCTGTTTGGCTGGCCCACTCATGCGCACTTATGGTGTACATACCACTCCTCCCTTTGACACAGCCCAGCCCCACCCCACCCTAACCTAGCTCTGCACTGAAAAATACAATGCTATTAACATTGTGTTATTATCATTTTATTTTTACTTTTTTGCACTACTCAGAGCAGTGGGGCAATGATCCTCCAATGGGGCGATGATCCTCCACCTTAATGGAGAAGATGCCGCTGACCAGAAGTGTAGTTACCTGGGTGCTACAGACCCACGGAAAAAACAGTTTGGTAACAGCTTCCACCTCCCTGACTGAGATGCCAGCCTATCTGTTAAGACAAAAGTACAACCCCGCTCAAAAGTGACTTCCATTTGCACTTCAAAGGTGGTATCCCCTTTAAAGCTCACCTTTTGGTCTTAAACACAGTTTAGCCATCCTTTCAGGAGGTCACACATCCTCCCTCAGCAGGCCCTTTGTACTCTTTCTTGAGATTAGTTCACAACTTTCCTTAGGAGGGAAGGCTGCCTCAAGTAAAGCAACTTGTGTGCAACTGTAGACGGTTACGGTAGATGGTACCTTTGGGCAACAATGTTACTCCTTTCTAAACTTCCTATTTCTGCAAAATTGACTTTAAGTTTGAGTTGAGCTCAAGACAGGATTAATGCACCAATTCTTCTCGTACTTTGAAGTGCTAACTTTAGTAGTCCAATTTAGAGGTTAGCACCGCTGAGTTATGAGCTCTATATGCGCCAATGAGGCTACTAGACTTTCCACAGTAAAAATAACAAGGCAGTGTATTTTACTGTCTGGGCATGTGAAAAGACAAATCCATCTTTTTAATATACAGCACCCTGCCTTAGGGCTTGTTAGGCCTGCCTTTTTTGGGAGTGACTAATATGCAGGGCTGGACTAGGAACCCAAAGCGGCCCTGGCAATTTTGTTGGACCTGCCCTCCGGGGAGGGGCTGCAAGTGTGAAGAACTGCTGCTTTTGTTACTGGAGGCTGATATTGCAGCAATGCTGCAAAACTGGCTACCAGTAACAAAACTTGACCACACTGCTGTAAAACCAGCTCCCACCCTTCCAGCCTCCCAGTTTAAAAGCTGCTCAAATAGCCTGCAATTGCAGCATGGGTAGCATGTTTTACCTTGTCGCACTCGTGGTGGTGCAGTGAGTGCTGCAGTCAACCAGGGATGGTTTAACTTACATGCCCTAGGTCCCACTGGCACCATATACTAGTGACTTATTAGTAAGCTAGCATGCCAACCAGGGGTACACTAATCAAACATAGACTTTTAAAGGTTATAGCACATGCACTGAGGCCTGGACAGCAGGGCCCAGTAAATCCTAAAGTCTCTACACCAGTAACTAATAGTCAAGAAGTGAAGGCAGACCTCTAAAAAGCAATTTCCTCACAAGTCCCGCATATATTTCATCACACAGCCCTAGCCTATCATTCTAGAAGTTAAGTTATAAGTAGCTATCAAACTGCATGGGTGTGTAAGTTCTGAGTTATATTCCAATTCATGTAATGCCACCTTCATATATTATTTTAACTTACTGACTGAAGTCTGAATGCCGTATTTGAGCATCCTCTTCAACAATCAGTCCATTTTTTCTATCTGGCCTCTTCACGGTTATCTTATATACCTATCTCAAGCATGGTGTTGTGAAGACTTAAAAGGACCTTCCTCTTGAGCATCTCTTGTATCATTCCGCAGAATACTTAAACAATAGTTCTTAATGAAAATGTATGCAGACCGTCAGTGCTACAAATCTCTTTTTGTTCGTATTGTTTTGTAGCCATTTTAGTTATAGCTCCATGCACGTTATTTTAGCAAAACCAGGCCTGCAGCTGTGCATTTTAACCTAGATATATTTTATTCAGCCCCATTTATTTTTTTAGCAATAGCCACATTTGCAGTCTTGTTTCTTTTCTCTCTATCTAGCTGTTCTTTGCCTACGCCAGCACTGTGTTCTTAAACAAGACATTTCATTCACTCTGTGCTTCTCTCAATGCTGCAGTAAGATAGGGTGCCAGCAAACTTGGTAACGCTTTGTCTCTGGTATTCATAGAAACATACACATCCTTACGTAGGGACATTTTCTCAGAACATGTGTTGTTTTATTATAAAAACACTTTCCTCTCCCATACAAGTTAGAGAGAGATTCCAGCCAGATGACCACGACTTTATGCTGATTGCTGAATGCTTCGCTACAGCTGTTTATGCAGACTTCAGGCCTTTGCTCACGTATGGGTGATGATATCTTTCAAGGGGATCCTGAAGGGCAGAACTAGAGCTTAACACGCCGTGCTCTAATATAGCCTAGGTAAGAATTAGTCTAGTGACTCTAGTGATAATTTGGTATGCTTCACTCTCCTTGTCACAATTTTAAATTTTGTCATGCTTTATCGTCCTAGCTATTGCAGCACATGCTTTATTATCTGAGATGCAGTTGCTTCATTAAAACTTTATTGAAACATATACTGACTTTGTTTGTCCTTGTATATGTGAGACTAATGTAACTGAGAAAAACAGATGAGTTCTGAGTGACCACAATTTCCCTGAGGAGTCAATTGCGTCATGCGCTTGGCTGCCCAATCATCTCTGCTCTTTGGTAGAGATGAGGCACTGCTAGTTAGCCGGAACCAGAAACCCAGATTGGGGCAACAGATGTCACCTGGAGTGGGTTAGACTCAGTCTCCCACATTGCAGGTGATCCTGTAGCTCACATCCAGTAGTCTCATTAGAATAATGAAAGCCTATGTGACAGTATTTCATACAAGAACGAACAAAAGGTAAAAAAATTTGTATCCATGTTTCAGCTGCTGTATTTATAAAGAGTACATGCACTAAAGAATAGAAATGTTCCTTGTTTGTCGGAGATGCACAAAGAATAATTTAGCCTGCTTTACACTCCCTAAAATTGCATTTGACACTGCATTTTTTAAATGTTAGCATTAAACCAGACCCGTATTATCCGTAACATAAAAAACTATAACTTAAAGCCTAAACACACAAGTCAGTTCCGATTTTAAATAGCTGTCAATTCTGGAAGGGTTCTGGTAGCTGTAGTTTCAGTCATGCAATCTATAAATAAAGCATGTCTTTTTATCAAGAAATGCATGTTTATTTGTTTGGAGTTTGCATAAGTTGTACACACTGCAAATCGTAATTGATATATATCTATTTTGACTGCACATGAAGAATAAAAATCCACCTCCACTGATATTGTCACATGGGCTCTCATTATCCTAATGAGACTACTAGATTTGGGCAGCAGAATCACTTGCACTGTGGGGAACTGAGTCTGAACCAACTACAGGTGACACCTGTTGGCCTAATCCAGGTTTTGCTCAGGCTATCAGTGCCTCATCTCCATCGAAGAGTAGGGCTGATTGGGCAACCGAGTGCATGACACAATTGACTCCTCAGGGAAATCAGATCTCGTCCAGTTCTCTCAGTTATATCAGTCTCACATATACAAGGACAATCAGAGGCAGAATAGAGTTCAATTAGGCTTTTATTGAAGTAACTGCATCTTAGATAATAAAGCTTGTAATGCAATAACTAGGATGATAAAGTATGACAGGATTAAAATTGTGACAAGGAGAGTAAAGCATAAAAATAGCGATATCGTAATGTCACTACAGTCGTTAAAATAGTTCCTACCTAGCCTATATTAGAGCCCTTCAGGTTCCCCTGGGAAGACATTATCCCTCATACCTGAGCAAGAGGCCTGTAGTCTACATAAGCAGCTGCAGCGAAGCACTCGGCAAACAGCATACAGTCGTGGTCATCTGGCTGGAATCTCCCTCTAACGTACAAGGGTCAATGTAGTATTTTTATGATAAAACAGCTGATGTTCCAAGAAAGGATCTCCATGTAAGAGTGTGTATGTTTCTATGAACACTAGAGACAAAGCTTTACCACGTAAAGGGCAACTCATAAGCAGCTTCCCATAACAAACGCACTATGCGCATGTCCGATAATGAGCCCTCAGCGAGAACATCAACAGATCAGCATCCAATGAAAGCAAGTGCTGTGTAGAAAGACAAACTTTCAATGCATGTTCGAGCGAGCACCAGAGGTGCCAAAACACGGGCTGTACACAATGCAAAACCAGTCTGAATGACAGGGACAAGTCACACTCCAATTGTTCCAGGAGTGATGCTCCAAAGTACTGCATCATACATTCTTAACACAGCTGCGCGGGTGGAAGCGCGTTCAGTCCTCCTTGTTGTAGCGGGACAGCCATTGTGCAGAAAAAGTAGCAATAGCAAAATGCCACCTGATATAGGCAAAGTTATCGGAAATCCCCCGAAAATACTGAAGAATATTGAGTGGATGACTGAAGGTATTAAAGCTGAAAATAGAGCAGAAGGTGTGAATGAAACCAGAACCAACAGCTTTAAAGAAATTTGCGATTCCAGTAGTATTGGATGCATTAAATATTCATCCCACTAGCTCACTAAAGTGTCTCGGAAAGTTAGTACTTAAAAGGGACTGTATCTCTGCTGATGAACTCGCAACCTGTAGATCATAGGTTTCGTGTGCAGATGTAAGTGCCACGTGTTTTTAAAACAATAAAGCCTTGAGTCTGTTCAACTTGTCAACATTCACCTTTGAAGTAGAGATATGGTGCCAAATCTCAGCTACTTCCCTCTGTCGTGCAGGAGGAAATAGTACGTTCCTGCAGCATGTAACAATCTTAGAGACCGAAACAACATAAACTCACACTGTACAATGACATTTATGTAAAGAGGAGCTCAAGACAGAGATATAGATCACATAAATACATTACTTCATTACCCATCTTCCCTTCTCCAATGCTCAGGTAAGTGAGGCTTTGCTTCACCAAACAGAACAAGCTCGTCTTTCCAAGTATGAAAGCTAAAGAAATTACATAGAAATAGCACCCTACCATGTGTAGGTTCTAGCCCTTCATAGTAGTCTACAAGGAAGTTAGGGCCAGATGTAGCAATTTCCGATTTTGCGATTCGGAAAATGCGAGTCGGTTTGACTCGCAATTTCCAAAGTGCAAAATCAGGCGCAGAACGGTGTCTCAGACACCATCTGCGAATCGCAATGGGGTAGCAAGGACCCACCTCATTAATATTAATGAGGTGGGTCGCTTTTTGCGACCCAATTGCAATTCCCTGCACTCACAGGGATGGTGGCCCACTGGAGACAGCAGACCTCCATGTCTGTGACTGCTTTTTAAATAAAGCAGTCTTTTTTTTTTGTATTGCAGCCTGTTTTCCTTAAAGGAAAACGAGTTGCAATACATAAAAATTACGAAACCATTTGGTTTCATTTTATCAGAGTAGGCAGTGGTCCATTGGACCACTGCCTGCTCTGAAAAAACATTTTTGGCAACATTCACAAAGGGGAAGGGGTCCCATGGGAACCCCTTCCCTTTTGCGAATGGGTTATCACCAGTGTGACACTGGTGGTAACTGTGAATTGCTTTGCGACCGCTTTCGTGGTCACAAAGCAATTTAGCATCACGGTGCGAGTCGCAAATAGGAAGGGGACACCCCTTCCTATTTGCGAGTTGCATTCACATTTTGCGAGTCGGTACCGACTCGCAAAATGTGAATGAGCATCGCGATGCATGTTTTGCATGGCGCAAACTGCGATTTTTGCAGTTTGCGCCATGCAAAACACTACCTACATCTGGCCCTTAGTGCCTTCACACACATTTTATCTTTAAGTCTGAAGGCAAAATGTATAATAAACCATATTTTTAGAGTTGTTATGTTTATTTGGATTGTCCTGCTTTAGCTGATTTGAAAAAAGTAGCTTTAAAGTAAGCTTGGCGTGTTGCTCTTGAGGGCCGTGGTCTAGACATCAAAGGATCACTACTTTGAAAGAGCCTAACACACAAGACTATTTACTGTCACATATAGAGGACCTAATTTACAACGCTTTGGTGCAGGGCAGTGCTGCAAGACGTCTTGCTGCGTTGCTCTGCTTCAAAACAAAAGGGCAGGAATGTACTGTATCTACAAGATTCGTCACATTCCTGCCCTTTTCCCCTGTGCTGGGACACAAATTGCTCCAACATTAATGATTGTTTATGTGCAGTAAGGTTTTCCTTCCTGCACATAAGCAATCATCCCAACAATGCAATGAAACTTCCACCATGGTGCTAGACCTGCATTGTAGCTAGAGAGCAATTTGTACACCAGTGTAAGGGACAAGTACAGGAATGCACAGTTTCTTATAGATACTGTGCATTCCTGCCCTTTTGTTTTGATGCAGGGCGGAGCAGCAAAAAGGCTTGCGGTGCTGCTTTGTGACAAATTGTAGTAAGTGAGGCCCAGAACTGCTTCCCCAGAACTGTAGCATAACATGCAGAATAAGTGTTTTCTCTCTGAATTTCACCTGTATTGGAATGTATCACACATTTTCTCTGGTATATTTCAACACCTTTGATTAGTGGAAATTTGCCAGGGATAATTGGGGGTGAGAAGTATTTACTGTATTCCTCAGAAATCCAACCCTGGCAATCTCCTGTTTTTCAAGAATCTGAATTTATCCCTGAACCAAGGGTGTCATTGAAGGGTTGGCGGGTGGCTGATGGGTCCCCTGGATTGTGCTGTGTGATCCCTTATTGCTTCTTTATGGCCACCCCCAATCCTAACCTTGGGAAAGTGTCACAAACTGAAAGTATATAGGTCTTGCACCTTTTGTATTTACTGCTGGGTTTCCACTCGTAGACCCTCTCTTAAAACTGATCAGTAAATACAGGGTTTTTAAGAGGCAAACTGCGGATCAACTATCCCTTGGCCCTCCATTAACCGCTCAGCATCCTCCTGATTAATGATGAATAGGAGGAATAAATGGTAACAGCCTTTTCTCCCTTTGTGAGAAATGGATGACTCAGAGGCCCCTTATCACATTTTGCAGGGGACATCATTTTGCAGTACAACACTGCCTCCAAGGAAGAATAAGAAGGTCCACAGACATTAAATAAGGGCTAGTGTGCTCTTCTGTTTATTTGGTCGTGGAAGTGTTATACACACTTGTGGCCTAATGCATAAGCAGACCATCAAAGTACTTGCTAGACCTGGCAGCTCCTGGCATGGTTTCACTGTATGTATGTTTGTTTCTGACCCCATGTTGTTTGATCCTATGCTGTAATTCATTTTTGCTGGTTTTGATTCTCTGGGCATTTTACCACTGCTAACCAGTGTTTAAGTGTACAAGATATTGGTAATTGGTTTTACATGATTGGCACATTTGATTTATTGTAAAATGCACTATGGGTGCCTAGGGCCTGTAAATCAGATGCTACTAGTGGGTCTGCAGCACTGATTGTGCCACCCACATGAGTAGCAACTGTATAGCAACTGTAAACATGTCTCAGATCTGCCACTGCAGTATCTGTGTGTGCCATTTTGCACTGCCAGTTTGACCTGACAAGTGTACCCAGTTGCCAGGCCCAAACCTTCCCTTTTATTACACATAAGTCACACCTAAGGTGGGCCTTAGGCGTCCCCAAAGCCAGGGTTTGGTGTATTTAAAAGGTGCAACATGTACTGCTGTGCTTTACATGTGTTGATAGTGAAATGCTGCCAAATTCGTTTTTTACTATTACAAGGCCTATGTCTCCCATAGTTGAACAATGATTTTGCCTTTAAATATATTTTAAGTGCCTTTTCCCATTGGGAAGATAGAAATGTGGAGCTTGGGGTCTTTGAACTCACAATTTAAAAATACATCTTGTGGTGAAGTTGTTTTTTAGATTGTCTGTTGAAAATGCACTTTTAGATAGTGGGCATTTTCTTGATTAACCATTCTGTGCCTCTGCCTGACTGCTGAATACACGTCTTGGTCAGACTGACAGTTGGGCTGTTTATCAATTCACTCTAAAAAGGGAGCTGAGGTGTGTCCTGCACATCTGAATGAGTCTTTCTGAGCTAGAGTGGGAGGGAAGAGCTGATACCTGCATTTGCAATGGCTGTGCCTGCCCTTAGACAATACAGTCTCCAATCCCCGTGTGTGTCTGGGGCAGGGCAAGGAAGAGGCATAGTCTTGTGCACTACAAAGACTTTCCTTTGAAGTTTGCCCCCTTGGACCCAAAACCCTAGACTTTTAGATTACTTCTGGATAAAAAGGAACCTTTGCCAAGGAGAAAAGCTTGATGATTGAGGAGGACCTGCTACTATGCCTGTTCCTTGCTGTGTTGGCCTGCTGCTACTACTTTTGTCTGAAGAGGGAAAGGACTTGACTTTGCTTTCTGAAAACCTGCTTGTGAAGTATCTCCAAGGGCTTGGACTTAACTTGTCCCCTGTTCTGAAGTCTTAGGGACATCGAAGTCTTCATCTGCCAGTGCCTAGGATCTTCTGCTCACAGTCCTGACTTGCTAAGGGGTGCCAAATCCAGTCCCTGGGCCATTAGAAATGGAAACTGGTAACCTGCCAGGGAAGATCCACTCACCACTGTGTGCACATTGGAAAATTCAGTGCAGTGCCTGTCCTGAGGCTGAAAATTCTATGCAGCTCATGCCTCGTGGCCTGAGAATCGACACAGCGCCTGCTCTCAACATGGATCCTTCATAAAGTGCATCTGAATTTTCCATGCATCGACTCTGAGCATCGAAATCTTCGACATCACCATGCAGACCTGAAGCTGTTGTCCAGAAATCGACGCATCCCTTCCCTGCAAGGAAAGAATCAGCACATCGCTTACCCGGCAGAGAAGGAATCGACACCTGGCCTAACTTGCGAGTAAGGAATCGAAGCATCACTTGCTTTTCTGAAGCACACTCGCCCATGCAGCTTTATTTTTGATGCATACCAGTTACTTTGTGCTAAAACAATGCATTCATTGATTTCTATAGAATAATGCTCATTTCTACTTTAAAAAATCATATCTTTGCTTGTGTATGTTGGATTTTTGTCGTTTTTGTAAGTAGCGGAAATTTTATACTCTTGGTTGGCTGTCATGCAAATAGCAAAGAAAGTTCACTATTTTTACAACTGTTAATTAAATAACAATTGTAATATATAGGCTGTGGCTGCCAAATGGCAAATAAACTTCACTATTTAGCTGGCCTCCTTCCATGTTGCACTGTGGTGAGAGCACAGTAAAAGTGAGTGATTTTACCGTACCATTCAGTAAATTCACCAAAGTCAATTCCAAGTTAAAGCACATTAAGGACCATATTTATACTTTTAAACGCAAAACTGCGTTAGTGCAAGTTTGCGTGTAAAAGTATACTGCTGGCTAGTGCCATTCCTGGATGCCGGCTGGGAGCCATATTTATGGAATGGCGGTAGCCAGTGGTAATGCCCAGTTAGCGTCATTGTAAATTACGCTAACCAGGTGAGGAAGGCGTAGGGGGAACCGGAGGTTGTGCGCCAAATTACGGTGCCACAGTGTTTAGAGGCTAAAAAATGCCTCTAAGCAGAGTAACACCCTTTCCTGGTGCACAACCCCAGTGGACTTTGCTCCTGTCTTAGTAAAGACAGGACTCATGCCCTCCACCCCAATGGCCATGCCCTGGGGACAAATGTCCCCTGGGCAAGGCCATTGATGTCAGTGCCATGCATAGGGCCCCAAGTTAGGGCCCATGACAGGAGAAAAAAAGATAAAATACTTACTGGGACTTACCTGGGATGGGTCCCCATCCTATGGTGTCCCTCTCGTGTGGGTGGGGGTGTCTCTAGGGTCAGGGAAGGGCACCTGTGGGCTCTTTCTATGGTCTCTGACCATGGAAACATGCCCACAGATCCCCTAACGCTTGCCCATACCCAGGCTTTAAATAATGGTGCTAAGCAAGCTTAGCGCATTATTTGAGGCCCCCATCCCGCAGTGCTTGATTTTAGCACGGGGGGAAAACACCGTATATCGTCATTTTCTGCACTAGAATGCCTACCTTGCATCTCATTGACGTAAGGTAAGTTTCCACATCCAGAAAATGATGTTAACTCCATAGCTTTGTTGCTAGATGGGTCTAGAGCCAAAATATAAATATGGAGTTAAGTTTGTGCCAAATTTGCATCATTTATTTTGACACTAATTCAGCTCAAACCGAGTATAAATATGCCCCTGAATGGGGAATGACAGTGGGACTGATTTTTCTAGCCGTAAAACCACACTGAATTCTTATTGCCTAGGGTTTATTATGTACATAACACCAGCTCTGAGGAGACAGAACGAAGTTCCATGTGGTAATTCTGCTCTTAATGAGGGCTATTATGTCTAATTTGTCCAGTGGCTAGGCAAGTAATATAGAAAGGTCACTATTTACCTGACAGCTAGGTAGATGGATGAAATTATTGTAGATATGAAACAAACTTCTTTATTTATCCAGCTGCTGTCTCACTGGCAACGATTATATTTGATTTTGTGAAATAAAATCAGATACACGTCACTTTATACATGCAGTACAGTTCATTAAATTTCAACAGAACTGTAGCTATGTAACCTGGCAAAAGTGAGGTTTTTCTATATGCATTGCCTCCAGTAAATAGGTGATTATTACTGATATTTTACCAATAGCCAAGTATTTAGTGAGGTTTCTTTGCAAGGAATACTTGAGTGATATACATGTATTCAATAAAGTCATTACTATCATCATTATCATCATCATCATTTCTTGAATGGAGAGCCTAGATAAATAGTAAACAACACTTTTTCAAAGATTAAGGGCCTTATTTATACTTTTTGGTGCAAAACTGCACTAAGGCAGTTTTGCCCCAAAAAGTTTTGCACCGGCTTGCACCATTTTTTAGCACCAGCTGGGCACCATATTTATGGAATGGTGCAAGCCGGTGCAAAAGGTAGGCTAGCTTAAAAAAAATGACGTTAGGCAGTTTTGAGTCAAAATAAATGATTCTGACCAGATTAGCATCATTTTTTGACGCTAAGGGGCATATTTATACTTTGTTTGCACTGAATTAGCATCATTTTTTTTTTAACTCTAATTCAGTGCATAACTAACTCCATATTTATACTTTGGTGCTAGACCCGTCTAGCACCAAATTTATGGAGTTAAAGTCATTTTTTGGAAGTGGAAACCTACCTTGCCTTAATGAGATGCAAGGTAGGCGTTCCCGTGTGACAAAAATGACTCTATAGCCTTAACACCATATTTATACTCCCATGTAAAAATGGTGCAAGGGAGGAAGGAGGGGTCAAAAAATGGGGCAAAGCTTGCTTTGCCCCATTTTTTAAGACCTGGGTCAGGGCAGGTCTTAGGTGACCTGTGGCCCTATTTCCATGGTGGAACACTATGGAATAAGCCCAGAGGTGCCCTCCCTAGGCCCTAGGGGCACCCCCACCCACACTAGAGGGACTGCGAGGATGGGGGACCCCATCCCAGGTAAGTACAGGTAAGTGCATTTTATTTTTGAAAGTGCCATAGGGGGCTCTGAAATGGGCCCCCATACATGGCACCGGGTGCAATGGCCATGCCCAGGGGACCCCTGTCCTCTGTGCTGGCCACTGGGGTGGTGGGCATGACTCCTGCCTTTTCTAAGGCAGGAGTCATGTGGCATGGTAGGTTTAGCACCATAAAATGACGTTAATCTGGTTACAGTCATTTTTTTTTTACTCTAACCTGCCTAAAGCCATTTTTTGGTGCTAAACCCTCTTCTTCTATACTGCCAGCCCCACCCGACGAAAGTCATTTTTTAAAACTTTAGCCTACCCTTTGCACCGGCTTGCACCATTCCATAAATATGGTGCCCGGCTGGTGCACAGAAATTGTGCAAGCCGGTGCTAAACTTTTTGGTGCAAAACTGAGTTAGTGCAGTTTTGCAGCAAAAAGTATAAATAAGGGCCAATATTTTGTAAGTATGCGCCACTTTTGTGTCATAAAATGACGTTAATGCGGTGCAAAAAAAGTTTAAATCAGGGCCTTGGTGCTAGATGGATCTAGCACCAAAGTAGAAATATGGAGTTAGTTTTGCACCTAATTAGAGTAAAAAAAAAAAATGACACTAACTCGGTGCAAACAGAGTATAAATATGACGCAGAGTATAAATATTCCCCTAAATATGGTATTAAGGCCATAGAGTCATTTTTTGCACGGGAACGCCTACCTTGCATCTCATTAAGACAAAGTAGGTCTCCACTTTCAAAAAATGACTTTAACTCCATAAATTTGGTGCTAGAGGGGTCTAGCACCAAAGTATAAATATGGAGTTAGTTTTGCACCGAATTAGAGTAAAAAAAAATGACACTAATTCGGTGCAAACAGAGTATAAATATGCCCCTAAGTTCTTATCGTCTTTATTAAGACTGGAGATTCAAATCTGCGGGTTCTCTTCAGAGTCTGTCTGTTTTCCCTTCAGTCTATCTGTTTTCTTCCAGTCAGTCAGTTTTCCAGAGCCGACATGCTTTCCTCTCCTGCTATCCGCTTTCTTCTCATTCTATACTCTTTCACTCAGTTGCTTATTCTCCCCTAATTCGCTCCACTTTCCCTCAACCTGCTTGCCTTCCAGCCCTTGTCTCTGTATGCTTTTACCAGAGTCTTCCTGTTCTCCCCCACAGAATACCAACTTTCCCCATACCCTGTGTGGTCTTCCCAGTCTGCCCTTGTTCCTCAGAGTCTTAGGGCCAGATTCACAAGGAACTGGTGCAGTGCTGCACCGTGCCAACATTTGCAGAGCCACGCTGCACCAGTTTTGAAATACCGGGATGTGCTGTATTTACAAGAATATGGCGCACCCCTGTGCCACTGCTAAATTAGGCAGCCTGCGCCAATGCAAGCATGCTTCCACCATAGTGCAAGGGTGTCTGCGTTGAGTGGTGTGACTGTTTATGTGCAGGAAGCTGTCCCTTCCTGCACAGAAACAATCAATTTGACACTTCTATGTGTGCTGTATTATGCAACACAGAATTGTCATTTTTGAATTATTCTTTATGTGCAGGAAGGGACACCTTTGTGCACATAAACAATCTGCCATGGCATTTTACTTCTTCTATGTGGGCTGCAGAATGCATTTCTTTTGTCATGTCCATCCTCCACCATCATGCTGGGAACTCTATTAAACCTCAATTTAGGAAAAACATGTTGCAATTACAGAGAGGAAATGTGTCAACAAATGTATTAAAAGTAAACAAACCCTACTGAGAATGGATGTGGAACATTCTAATGTTACAAACAAGCCCTTGTAGAAACTGAGTCCAGGTCACAAAAAAACACTCCTAAACCCAGTACCTGTGACATTCAGAGTTAGATGCTCCACAACCTTGATACCGTGGAGGAAAGTGAACATGCAATGGGAACAAATCAAATAGGCAAACTATTGCTGTTGCATGACCTCAGTTGGAGTCATACATCCTGCCCTCACAAAAGAAATCCTTGATCAATAACACCAATAGTCCACATTATGACAGTTTGAGGACACTTGACCAGTACAGAACACTGTGGCAATATCTGACACAGTGACACATTCACAATTCAGTGGTATGCTAACAAAATGGCCTATCACCTATGATGAAACAAATCAACAGCTACCTCTGCAGTCCGCAAATTGAAGATTTAGCCAATGTGAAGGAATAACAGTATGCTAGGGCTTGACATACACATGTGCTTTGAGCAACTTAAGTGGCACATATTGTCTTGATGGCATCATCACACAGGAAACAGGTCAGATACAATCTTCAGAACTTCCATGCTATCAGAGTGCAAGTTGTCTTTGGAAAAGATGTGGCCATCTCAAGTGTGTGTTGTACTTCAAAACAGCAACATATCACAGACAGAGAAATATCCAAATGAAGATGACGTGGTGAAAGAACCTGAAACAAAATAACAAGGCAAACATATTTTACCACATAATAAATTGAAATCACTTGACAAGTCATGAGGACACACATACTTACACAAGAACAGTACATCTATTTCAGTGACCACCTAACCCAATGTAGGAAAACTCTGATCCACTAACATTTCTGCCTTGAACTTTCTTGAACTGACCATTCCTAACAAAGTTCTATAGCAGACATATACCCCAGGGCACAGGTTGTATTTAAATTGGAGCTTAATATTTGTAAAGCGATGCACACAGGTGAAGAAGTGGGCAAAGACATCTTGACGTGAGTCAACTTCTACTTCTTCATCTTTTTCAACTTCATGGGGCATTGCAACATCCTCTCCGGGGCATCATCACAATCTCTCTCCTCTGTAATTATATGGATGTTTCTCATCGGTGCGGTGTTATGGAGAATGCAGCAGGTAACCGTGAATTGGAAGACCTTATTGGGTGAGTAGAAGAAAGCTCCAATAGTCTTCTCTAAGCACCTAAACCTAGCCTTCAGGAGGCCAAAAGCCGGACTTCCCCTGGAGTTGTTGGTTTCTACAGTAATGCCAATAACCACGGTCATTTAGGATAAGCTTTGTTTCCTACACGGAAGCAACACATCAACAGATCAGTCACGTGTCAAGCCATTGTCCCTTCCTAAACTTGGATTCAGGCAAAAGATCAACAAGTCATGTTTTACTTACCAACAAGCAGCAAGCCCTCTCTTTTCAAGTGACATCTGCATGGGTATATTGCTGTTCTATGGTATGAATGAATCTTGTGTTGACCCAGGGAAGAGGACACACACTTGAGATGCATACATCTGGTAAACAGACAACTTGCACAATGATAGAAGTTCTTCTCATTATGGTAGACCAGTTCTCTGTTGTGTGGTGGCACCAAGACAATTTGCGTGCTATCTATTGCTCCAACCACATGTGGTATTCCACCAAAAGCATAAAATTCTCCCTTCATAGTGGCAAACTCCTGTGGACATGGGAATGGTATGTAGCTGTTGATGTTTTTCATCAGGGAAGCAAGAACTTATTGTAGCAAGCACACTACTCAATGTTGGCTGAGACAAACCACCAGATACTGTGACAGTGCATTAAAAGGTGCCAGTGGCTACAAAACGCAGACCTGCCATGAGTTTTACTGGTGTTGTGGCTGCTGGATTACTAGTGTGAGGCAAGAGATCAAGCTCCAACATGCTGACACAAATCCAGGATAGTTTTCCTATTTAGACAATATTGATGATGACATTCCTTTCCTCCATTGTGGCAAGGTCTGGAAAGGGCTAGAACACCTGAGGCTGTCATCTCCTACCCATAGCTGGGTTCAGACATCTGTATTTATGGAAAAGAAAAGAGAAGGTGAAATGGTCACTCCATATTTTAAATGTCAATACACATCAGAATTCTGTGTAATATTAGAAATGCCATTGGGTAATACATGTCCCCACATTGACATCAAATATTTGGTTCACTAAGATCTTGCAAAATAAACATTTAGGATTTTTCATTCCTCATGTGCAAATAATAATTTTGAACTTCATTATTTGCACCTATGTTTAAACATATATTGTTTATTAAAAATACTACCAACAGAGGTAGTACTTCTCCTGCGCACTATTGTCAAAGACAGTCACAGTTCACAATGTATCATGTCATATCTTGCCAAGAAAATCGGACATTTACAAATGCACTTGACTCCATTTTAAGTGCTAGTGATACAATAACTTTTGTAAAATGTGCAACTTCACACCCTAAAATTGTGGCTGCCTGACCTTGCAGTCAGGACATTGGCTACCCGAAGCCCATCAGCGGAAGTTGACCTCGTAGTAGGTGGTAACCTTCACAACAGGCTCTGCCATATGCTAATGTGTCTATAGGCTAGGCACGAAATCCAATGGCTGTGTCCATCTCCGTCACTGATCACGTCTGACGTTTACATGTACACTGGGTATGAAAAAACACTCACTTGCATCCTAACACTGCAGCTATCAAGGCCTCCTTATTGTTTCTGCTGTTACCAACCTCTGGGAGACAGGATGCCAGACAAAGCAGATGACATAGCCCCCACCTTCTCTCATGAAGAGCTGGAGCTCATTGCCAGGGATGTTCTGTCCCTGTACAGCTAACTGTATGGGACTCTAGAGGACCATGTACATGTCTGATTGATGATTGACAGACTGAGTAATCTCTTCCTTTCTGATTCACAGAGTATGTGGTTCCTTTTTGATAATTTGTGTGGTGTTGTGATTGGAGTTGACAGAATGAAGTAGCTGGGACAGATTTTTGTGACTAATATCTGAAATATATGTGCATGGCAATGTTACCTGACTGTAAAATCCATAATGTGTGCCATGTAACACACAGGTCCTATTTCACTAGACAAACCGCAAGCCACTGACTGCCAGTGGCCAGTAGACAGTGTACCAGTAGTATGTAATACAACATACTGCCAATGCTGAAATGACAGTGATGTTGATTGAAAATTTGGAGGGTCTTGAGTTGTCTGATACTGGTCTGTCACATCGGATTCCAGCACATATTGTGTTTCAGTTTGTTATGTATAGTTTAAACCTGTCATGGAGCCACACATAGGTAGACTTATTTTAGGTATAGCAAGTTCAGATGACCCTGGCTCACCATCATCCATTCCAGTCTGTTCCATTAGAAATCACACTTGTTCAAACAACCCAGAAAGCCCTGCTCTAATTGGCACATAGCAGCCCTCAATTCCTGCCCTCAGTCGCTGTATGTGATGCAAACCATGGGTTCTGGCTCTTGGGAGTTTAGGCAGGAAGCCAGTGTAGGTGTGATTATGTTTATGTGCAAGGATGGTACAGATTGTTTGGCTTTCAGTAGCTCACAATGATAGTGAGTGATAAGGGTGGCTCTCAGAATAGGATTAGTTGCAAAGTTCTGGCCAAGATGATGTTGCAGGTCTGATCAGATAACACAAAAAGCTATCAAGTATTGAGGGTGCACATGAGATCACTGCAAATCAGTATTTCCAGTCTACCAATGACAGTTTTATGCCACAAAATTCTAGTAACTGTTTTATAAATGTAGAAATGAATTTATAATCAGTGATGTCACAGCAGTACTGCCCAACAGTGACACTGATCTGTCTTTTCCTGTTCTATGATGTCATCTATACTGGTCCATGCCCAACAGAAGTGGGATAACTGGAAGGCCCTTGCCAAGAAGGTGAGGAGCGTAGGGGTCCATAAGCGGTGTAGCCAGCACGGTGGGAACAGGTGGGAGGACCTTCATCGGGTGAGCAGAAAATCATCTGAGAGCCAAGTCAGGCTGTCCTCCCAGTGATCCAGGGGAGTGCACCACACCCTGACTCCCCTAATTGTCCTCATCCTTGCAGTTGCTTACCCAGAGCTGGATGGCAGGTGAGGCCCAACAGCAGCAACAAGGGGGTAGATCACTGTCTGTAGATGGTGTTGTGGTTTGACCTCTTTACTTCCAACTATGTTGAAACCCATCAACTTTGAGGAAGACATATCCAAAGGTCATGATCATTTCTGGAGGTGTATGTTGATCAGCCACTGGCTGATGCTGTGTGGGGTGTATTGCTTTGTGCTGTAGCATGCCACTGCTCACAAGGCAAGCACTGCTGTGTGCAGACAAATGATTGCATGCAAATAAAGGGATTGCCAGGAGTTTCACAATGACATGAGGGACAGTTTCACAAAAAATGCCCCATGTCATGATTGAGTCAGGTGTGATGGTACTTCAGAAATGTGTGTAGTAAATGTAGGCTTCAATATTAGTGAATTAATGACTGGGGTAAACTGCACAATTACAAAGCAGCTGATATATATGAGTTGACATTGCTAAGGTGGTTCTATGGCAATGTTAGCATGTGCATCTACAAGTTTGATATTCTTTGTACAGTGTCATCATTTCATATCTGACACATTTGAAAGTAGTTTCTCCAGCAAACATATGATACTTTATGTGGACAGTAGCTGGTGAACCTGAGTCCTTAGTCCTTCACAACTGTCCATGTAAGCCAGTCTGTGATTGCCAATGTGAATTGCTACGCCAAACTGCATTGTAAGCAACAGACAGGAATGTGTCCACATTGGTGAGAGAGATGTACGTCTCACAGACTACATTTTTGTTCCTTAGTCCTGCCTAGAGGAGAAAATTATCATGGAGAGCAATGTGATACTGAAAAGGAAATTTGCATGTGGAAGGTAACATCACATAGAAGTTGTGGTGTCCCGTTTTAAGTGCACAATTTCAATCCAAAAAACGTACCCTTTGGGAGAAGGCAAACAATTCTAGCTCTGCACTGCAGTGGTTCAGAGTTTTAGCCAGGCCTATGTGTTGACTCATGCTGTTGCAACCCTTTGTTATGGAGTGGTCTACAAGTGTATAAGTGACAAAGGCATACATGATATTGGGGCTGAGAGGCAGGATAACTGAACTTGTTGTAAATGTTGTGTGATGCACACTGATGTCCAATTATAATCTCATAGATACACTGTAACTGTTGCATCTTTTTTTCAGCCTCAACTGGGCAAGATGAGGGTGAGAGCAGCCACATCGCCAGGGATGAAGCTGGCCCATGGGTATCGGGTGTGGACACCACAGACAATGAAGAACCCAGTGGCATGGAAGGTGAGGGGACTGACAAGGAGGCCACAAGTGATTGGACATATTCCTCAGAGGCCTGGAATGAAGACCAGTCCCTTGCGGGGGCAGACCCTGGAGAGACTGTTATACCTTCATCTTCATCTGCCCACCCATTCCACCCTCCATCCTCCCTGTTGTTCCTGCCCAACTTGGCCGTAGCTTCCCCCCCCAAAAGGGGCAGTGACACCTTTACTGCAGGCACCTCTGCCCCTGCTCCGTTGTCCCAGGCTGTGCTCACTGAGGAGGATATTGATCTTTTAAGGATCATCATCGTAGGCCAGACTGCAGTATTGAAAGCTGCCCAGGGGCTGGCTGGCCAGAACACCCAGATGCTGGCTTAACTGGATGCCAATCACTGTCCCCTTTCTGGCCTTCAGTGGTCATTCCTGGGTGTGGCCTTCTCACTGGCCACAGACATCCACCCACCCCAACCTCATGCCTACAATTCAATCCCTTCGCAAATACAAATTCCTAGGCCTAGCCCTATCCAAAGCTAAAGCAAACATATACATGCACCCACAACAACTCCAACAAGCACTACATCACAACACAGACACAACAAACAACATAAGCACAGACACACATGCAGACACCACACACCACCATAGTCACACCCAAGTCAGTACACCCACCACTACACGTGCATGCGCAAGCACACCCACAGAAACCACAGCAACAAACACCACAACAGATACATCCACACACACACACTCGACATAATCACCCACACTCACCCAATCAACAATCAGTAAAAAACACAAACTAAAAGATACAGCCCATAAACCAGACCCTCAAGCACTGACACCTTCAACAGATACATGCACAACTGACAAAGCCACTCCCTCTGCCTCCCAACCCAAATTCCCATTCAAACACTCTACCCATTTTCCCAAAGAAGACCTCCTTTTCACCCTGGCCCTGACCCCTTCCACCTCCCAAACCACCCCTTCCAAATCCCAAACCACCCCTACCAAACCCACCCCTACCAAACTACCACACTCACCCTTCACCAAGATCATTGAGGTGTCTGCTCTCCTGAAACCATCATAGGCTGTGACAATATGGACTCATAACATTTCATTGAGTGACTTAACTCATCAGTTTACAAAGGGGGTCATTACAACCCTGGCGGACGGTGTTAAAGGTGTGGCAATACCGCAAACAGGCCAGCGGACAAAAAAAGGGAATTATGACCCTGGAGGAAACCACCAACAAAGACAGCCACTTTAACACACCGCCCGCCACGGCGGTACAGACAAGCAGAGCGGCGGTCACCGCCAACAGACAGGCGGAAGACAATGTACCGTCCACAGTATTACAACACGCCAATCCGCCACCTTTTCCGGGGCGGATTCACCGTGGAGAAAAACACGGCGGAAACAGTTACTGCAATGGGAAAACGCTCACCTGAACACATCCCACGAGGAACGAGAACTCCATGGAGCCCAAATTACACATTCTACCGGCCCTTGTATTCCTACTCATCTACGAAGACCAACAGCGGTGCGGCCGAAGACAACGGTGAGTACTGCACCTAGGACATGGGGGAGGCAAAAGTTAGGGGGACACCCACGAAACACCCCCACCCCCACCCACGCATAGTACAACATACACACCAATGCATCCACAAAAATCACAGTAACAACCCACAATCCCCCCGGAAGAATGCAAAGACAAAGCGAAATTAGTTCAAACATTGTAATGTATCAATATACATGTCTGTCAAAAATATACAGATATATAAGAAAATCAGCCAAAAATATATACATTACGAGAAGTAGTGCAGATATGCACATATCAATGTCCGTACACCACTAGTCCAAAAATGCATGGGCAAGGCCCACAAAAGATACCTGGCCACAATCGGAGAGAACACTGCCGGGGCATCAGATAGAAATACAACAGGGGGAAGGGAAGGGGGGGCACCTCAGCCGGATGACTGCAAAGCCAGATCCACGACGGGGCTCCATGCCCATTGATGTATCCTGGGGAGTGCAAAGCCACAGTCTTTCAAGTCTCTACAGTGGGTGGCTTGCCCACTGTGCCATCCTGGGGAGTGCAAAGCCGCAGTATTTCAAGTCTCTACAGTGGGTGGCTTGCCCACTGTGCCATCCTGGGGAGTGCAAATCCACAGTCTCCCAAGTCTCTACAGTGGGTGGCTTGCCCACTGTGCCATCCTGGGGAGTGCAAAGCCACAGTCTTTCAAGTCTCTACAGTGGGTGGCTTGCCCACTGTTACATCTTGGGGAGTGCAAAGCCACAGTCTCTCAAGTCTCTACAGTGGGTGGCTTGCCCACTGTTACATCCTGGGAAGTGCAAAGCCACAGTCTCTCAAGTCTCTACAGAGGGTGGGTTGCCCAGTGGACCATCCTGGGGAGTGCAAAGTCACAATTTCGCAAGTAGATAACATCCGCCAGTGGCTATGGAGGGGGACTGGTGCCCAGACTGGATTAGTCTCCCCGTGAAAGTTCCTGTCCCGTCACTGTCCCAGCTGCACATGGGATAAGGATGCTTGATGTGGCTGTCTTTTCATTCTTACCCGGCGCATGCCCTGTTCAGCGGTGCTTTGCCATGGCGGTCTCTGGACTGTTCAGCGGTGCTTTGCCATGGAGGTCTCTGGACTGTTCAGCGGTGCTTTGCCATGGCGGTCTCTGGACTGTTCAGCGGTGCTTTGCCATGGCGGTCTCTGGACTGTTCAGTGGTACTTTGCCATGGCGGTCTCTGGACTGTTCAGCAGTGCTTTGCCATGGCGGTCTCTGGACTGTTCAGCTGTGCTTTGCCATGGCGGTCTCTGGACTGTTCAGCGGTGCTATGCCATGGCGGTCTCTGGACTGTTCAGCGGTGCTTTGCCATGGCGGTCTCTGGACTGTTCAGCGGTGCTATGCCATGGCGGTCTCTGGACTGTTCAGCGATGCTTTGCCATGGCAGTTCTGGAACGGGCATTATTGTGTGGCATGACGTTCCCTAGACTGGGCATTGGTGTGTGGCATGACGTTCCCTAGACTGGGCATTGGTGTGTGGCATGACGTTCCCTCATAGCCCACCTGTGCTGTGGCAGCCCACGCCCTCCTGGGCACTGACTTTGGTGGTAGCGGTGGTCTCCTGACCAGTGACGATACTTGGGCCCTCCTGGGCTATGACTCCGGCGGTGGTCTCCTGACCAGTGACGATACTTGGGCCCTCCTGGGCTATGACTCCGGCAGTGGCGGTGGTCTCCTGACTAGTGATGATACTTGGGCCCTCCTGGGCTATGACTCCGGTGGTGGCGGTGGTCTCCTGACCAGTGACGATACTTGGGCCCTCCTGGGCACTGACTCCGGCATTCTTACCCGGTGCATGCCCTGTTCAGTGGTGCTTTGCCATGGGGGTCTCTGTACTGTTCAGCTGTTCTTTGCCATGGCGGTCTCTGGACTGTTCAGCAGTGCTTTGCCCTGGCGGTCTCTGGACTGTTCAGCGGTGCTTTCCCATGGCGGTCTCTGGACTGTTCAGCGGTGCTTTGCCATGGCGGTCTCTGGACTGTTCAGCAGTGCTTTGCCATGGCAGTTCTGGAAAGGGCATTGGTGTGTGGCATGACGTTCCCTAGACTGGGCATTGGTGTGTGGCATGACGTTCCCTAGACTGGGCATTGGTATGTGGCATGACGTTCCCTCATAGCCCACCTGTGCTGTGGCAGCCCAGGCCCTCCTGGGCACTGACTCTGGCGGTGGCGGTGGTCTACTGACCAGTGAGGATACTTGGGCCCTCCTGGGCTATGACTCCGGCGGTGGCAGTGGTCTCCTGACTAGTGACGATACTTGGGCCCTCCTGGGCTATGACTCCGGCGGTGGTCTCCTGACCAGTGACGATACTTGGGCCCTCCTGGGCTATGACTCCGGCAGTGGCGGTGGTCTCCTGACCAGTGATGATACTTGGGCCCTCCTAAGCACTGACTCCGGCGGTGGTCTCCTGACCAGTGACGATACTTGGGCCCTCCTGGGCTATGACTCTGGCGGTGGTCTCCTGACCAGTGACGATACTTGGGCCCACCTGGGCTATGACTCCGGCGGTGGTCTCCTGACCAGTGACGATACTTGGGCCCTCCTGGGCTATGACTCCGGCGGTGGTCTCCTGACCAGTGATGATACTTGGGCCCTCCTGGGCTATGACTCCGGCAGTGGCGGTGGTCTCCTGACCAGTGATGATACTTGGGCCCCCCTGGGCACTGACTCCGGCGGTGGCGGTGGTCTCCTGACCAGTGACGATACTTGGGCCCTCCTGGGCTATGACTCCGGCGGTGGTCTCCTGACCAGTGACGATACTTGGGCCCTCCTGGGCTATGACTCTGGCGGTGGTCTCCGAACCAGTGATGACGGTGCTGGCGGTGGCGTCTCGACTGCCGGGAATGATGCCGCCCTTCTCCGCTGTGATACTCACAACAGGCTGGGCAGACTTCCTCTGGCCCTTCCCGACATTTGGTGGAGTCACAGCTGACTCTCCAATCCCCTTGGGACCCCGGTGAGTTGTTTTCCCACCAGGAGTCTTCACAAGGTCCCGTCGTCCACTTTCCAATCTCAGAGACTTTACAGGGGGTGGGCTGCCAGTGCCTTGGCTCCGGGTCATACTGCCTGCCCTGGTGGCCAGTGCACTCCACATACCTTGAACAGGCACCACTGGTATTGGAGCCTTTTTGGCTGAAGTGCTGCGACAGGATTGATGAATTGGATGGGGGGGGCAAAAAGGTCAACTTTACAGAGGGACAGTTTCCTACGAACACTGGGATGGGTAGTTGGGGGGGTCTGGGAGTGGAGGAAGAGGAGGTGGTTGTAGGAGGTGTCACTTTAGGTGTTTTGGGTGCAGGTGCAGGTACTGGAGGCTGTCGTGAGGTGGATGGATGTTGGGTGTGTGGGTGCCCGCGTTTGTGTACTTTGGGTGGGGGCATCACAGACACACTGGGAGAGGACACAAGGGACGTGTAAATGTGAGTGGAGGTGGTGAGTGGAGGTGAGCGGCTTGTGGTGCTGGGTGTCCTGGTGTGATTCCTGGTGCCTGTAGATGTGGTGCATGCAGGTGTGTGTGTAGATGAGACTGGGAGGGAGGAGGGAGAAGAGGAGGATGGGGACACAGTGGAGGCAGTGGATGTTGCAGTGTCTGTATGTGGGTGAGGCTTGCGTGAGTGCCTGTGGGTTGTGTGGTGACTATGTTTGCTTGAGCTACTTGTGTGTGCTGACTTGTGTGCATGCTGGTCTGTAGGTGTGCTTGGGATGGGCTGGGGTACAGGGGATTGGGTCTGCGTTGAGGAGGTTGGAGGGGGGAGGCTAGACACAGGGACAATGTCTGCCATCAGTGCTGAGGCCAAAGATTGCAGGGTTCGCTGAAGGACAGCCTGACCAGAATGAATGCCCTCCAGGAATGCATTACCGTGTTGCAACTCTCGTTCTACACCCTGGATGGCATTCACAATGGTAGACTGCCTAACAGTGAGTGACCTGAGGAGGTAAATGGCGTCCTCACTGAGGGCAGCAGGGGTGACTGGGGCAGGGCCTGAGGTGCCTGGGGCGAAGGTGATGCCCACCCTCCTGGGTGAGCGGGCCCGGGGCGAACGCTGAGGGGCTGCTGGGAGGGCGGTGCTGGTAGGGGAGGTGGCGGCTGTACCTGTAGAAGTGGGGCGCACAGATGGTGCCGCCACCACAAGGGAGCCCCCATCGGCGGACGAGTCTGTGTCGCTGGTTGGTGATTCGGTGGCCGACATGAAGATCCCCTCGCCCTCCGTCCCACTGGTGCATTCAGAGTCCGTGGTGTGGCCCTCCATGGCCATGTGGGATGCAGCTCCCTCGTGCTCCGGTGCCACTGTACCTCCGCCTGATGATGCTGATGCACAAAAGAACAGGGAGAGCACAAAAAGGGGGGGGGGGAAGACAGAAGAACAGGTTGAGTGTATGGCATACCGCTACCTTTGGTGGACAAGACAGACACAGCAGCCCCCTGTATTAGGCCGTGCTCCTGGCCTCTGCATATGCAATTCCTGGGATCTGGCCTACATGGCTATGGTGGACATCAGCACACATGGATGCCACAGGGGCAACTATATCTGTACTTGGCACTCTACTGCAGTGGTGTAGAGTGCCACATGGCCTGCATTACAGAGGGGCCTAATCTACGTATTTCTGCCTGGCCTAGGTACACCCACAGGCCTCCTCCCCCACCCAGACCCCTCTACTGCGCGCAAAGTCCGCAGAATGATGTTGTACTCACCCCCTTGTGTCTGCTGTGATGCCCTCAAGCGCCCATCCAGCTCAGGGTAGGCCACCGCCAGGATCCGGAACATCAGGGGGGTCATGGTGCGACGGCACCCCTCCCACGTTGGGAGGCCATCCCCAGCTGAGCCTCCGCCGTCTTCTTGCTGCAGCGGCGAATGTCCTCCCATCTTTTCTGGCAGTGGGTGCCCCGTCCCTGGTGGGCCCCCAGTGTCCGGACCTCCTTGGCGATGGCACGCCAAATGTCCCTCTTCTGGTGGGCGCTGACCTACATGACATGCACAAGAGAAGACGAAAAGTCATTACCAACTGCACCCTCGATGTGAGTGGCCCCCTCCCTACTCTAGCCATGTGGCCCATTCATTCGCATGCATTAATGTTCCCTGAACTCTGCCCCCTTCCCTCTTCCAACCAGCCCTCTCCACCCAGGCCTAGCCCATACAACGTGCTCCCTGTGTACTAACCTGTTGGTCTGGAGGACCATAGAGTAGCGTGTACTGGGGGAGGACCCCGTCTACCAGTTTCTCTAACTCCTGAGCAGTGAAGGCAGGGGCCCTTTCCCCAGACGCAGCAGCCATCATCTCTTCCAGACCGAGGTCACAGCAGCACTTGCAGTGTAGGTCCTCTCCTGTCGAAGGTCAGGTATCTAGTGATTGAACAGATAGAAAATGGCGGTGACGTCCGCGGCGGTGACGTCTGCGGCGGTGCGTATCATCACCGCCGGCGCACCTGTTCATTGGCTCCTGGGAGCCATAGGGTCCTATGTTAACCAATGCAGCATTGCGCCGCGGTCTACGACCGCATACCGCAATGGTGTGCAACGCCAGCGCAGTTACCCCACAATCCCATTGTCCCAGTTTAGAGGTCAGGCAGGTGCCATTTCAGGGGCCCACATGGCTTAATTTACTTCTGCGTCACACATAGCTAGGCCTACACTCAACACACATACAGGAAGGTTTTTGTGTTTGGTGTAGTCTTCTGTGTAACTGTGGGTACATACCTGGAGGAAAATTGACTTTATCGTCGCTGTTGTCCTTCGCAGGCGCCGTCAGCTGGGACATGTGAGAAGATGGCGGAATCCTCCAGTGTACCGACCGCTGGTGGACCTGTTGACAATGGAAGAGCGACATGTAATCGTCACCTACAGGTTTGACCGTGCCACAATCCAGGAACTATGTACCCAGTTGGAGCCATACCTGATGTCACCAATCCGCCATCCCACTGGAATCCCCCCTGACGTGCAGGTGCTGTCAGTGCTCCATTTCCTTGCAAGTGGGTCTTTTCAGACAACAGTGGCCATGGCATCAGGGATGTCCCAGCCTATGTTTTCCAACGTCTTGTCCAGAGTGTTGTCTGCCCTGCTGAAACACGTAAGGAGATACATCATTGTCCCTGAGGTGGAAGATTTGCCTACAGTTAAAGGTGACTTCTATGCCCTTGGACATATCCCCAACGTCATAGGTGCCATTGATGGCACCCATGTAGCTCTGGTCCCCCCCACAGGAGTGAACAGGTGTACAGAAACAGGAAGAGTTATCATTCCATGAATGTACAGATGGTCTGTTTGGCAGACCAGTAAATTTCCCAGGTTAATGCTATGTTCCCTGGCTCAGTGCATGACGCCTACATCCTGCGGAATAGCAGCATCCCTGATATGATGGGTCAACTCTAGAGGCACTGTGTATGGCTATTAGGGGACTCTGGTTACCCCAACCTTTCCTGGCTATTGATCCCAGTGAGGAATCCCAGGACCAGGGCAGAGGAACGCTACAATGAGGCCCATGGGCGGACTAGGAGGGTGATCGAACGCACCTTTGGCCTCCTTAAGGCCAGGTTCAGGTGCCTCCATATGACAGGTGGTTCCCTATTCTACTCACCGAAGAAGGTGTGCCAGATCATCATCGCCTGCTTGATGCTTCATAATTTGGCTTTGCTACGCCAGGTGCCTTTTCTGCAGGAGGATGGCCCAGATGACGGTGTTGTGGCAGATATGGAGCCTGTGGAGCCTGTGGACAGTGATGAGGAGGAAGCTGAGGAAGAGGACAACAACAACAGGGAGTCAGTCATACAGCAATATTTCCAGTGAAACACAGGTGAGAACATTTTCAGTTTTAACATTACATTCACTGTCACACGTCTTCCTCTATCCTGTGTGTAATTGTTTGGGATTATTTGGTAATTGAGTTGTTTCTTCCCATTACGGTTTCACAGGTGTGGTTACCAACGTGTGTTAACTTGCATCCTTCAAGGACTTTTGATGTGTGACATTGGTATGTTGCCTTTACATCTCACAATGCATTTTGACACTGTCATAGATATTACATTTTAACAAATCCTAGACTGACTCCAGATTGTTTTGTGTTTCAAGGTGTTTATTTAAGTGCTCAGAAATGGGAGGGGTTGTAAAATGAGGATGGGTGATGGCGGAGGAATGTCCATGTAGGAGTCCAGTCTATTAGTCTCACAGGTGCACTGCCCATATGGGCATAGGAAGTGGAGCTGGGGCAGTTCAAGTATGGACAGGGAAACAAAGTGGGACAGTGGGGGGACAATCAGGGTGGTCTCATTTCCTGGCGGGGGTCTTGCCATCTTGCTCTTTCCTGTTCCTGGCTCTCAGGGGTGCTGGTGTGGTGGTCCTGTGGCGGGGCGTCCTGTCCACTAGCGCCGGCGGAGGTGGTGGGCAGTTCATCGTCCTGGCTAGTGTCAGGGGCCCCTTGGAGTGCCACGGTGTCCCTCAGGGTCTGCTGTATGTCCTTTAACACCCCTACGATGGTGCCCAGGGTGGAGCTGATGGTTCTGAGCTCCTCCCTGAACCCCAAATACTGGTCCTCCTGCAGGCGCTGGGTCTCCTGAAAATTGACCAGGACCGTCGCCATCGTCTCCTGGGAGTGGTGGTATGCTCCCATGATGGAGGTGAGGGCCTCGTGGAGAGTGGGTTCCCTTGGCCTGTCCGCCCCCTGTCGCACAACAACCCTCCCAGTTCCCCTGTGTTCCTGTGCCTCCGTCCCCTGGACCGTGTGCCCACTACTTCTGCCCCCAGGTCCCTGTTGTTGTTGGGGTGGTGGGTTACCCTGGGTTCCCTGACGTGGTGGACACACCTCTGATTGACCTGTCCTGGTTACAGAGCTTTGGGCCCGCTGGGTGGGTGCTGTGCTGGTGTTACCAGAGGTTGGAAGGTCAGTGTTGGGCTGTGCTTGTGCAAGGGGAACCGACTGTCCCGAGGCCCACGATGGTCTGGGCTGGTCATCAGGATCCAGTAGGGCAGAGCTGCTATCGTCACTGTGGGCCTCTTCTGGGGGTGGAGTGGTGTTGTCTGGACCCTCTGGTGTGGTGACAGTCCTTCTTGTTCCTGCATGGGTATAAGAGCATGATTATTGCATTTGTGTGTGTGATGGTGTGCAATGGGTGGGTGTCTGGGTACCCCAGTGCAAGCATTCCTGTGTGGGGGCTTGTGTGATGATGGTTAGGGGGTTGCTCTGGGTATGTGCAGTGGGCATGCTTAGGTGATAGGTGTCCATGCTTAGTTGTGTCATGCAGGGCTTGGTGTTGGGATGTGTAGTTTGTGTTATGAATACATTAGTGAGGAGTTGGAGTGATAGGGGAGGGGGTGAGGGTGGGGGTGTGTGATAGCATGCAGGTAGGGTGGGGGATATGTTAGTTAAGATTTGACTTATCAGTGTCCCATCCTCCACCGACTCCTCCGAGGCCCTCTGGATGCATGATGGTCAAGACTCCTCCCATGTTGTTAGTTGTGGGGGAGGAGGTGGGGGTCCGCCGCCAGTCCGCTGACCCGCGATGTTGTGCCTGGAGACCGTTGAACGCACCTTCCCCCGTAGGTCGTTCCACCTCTTCCTGATGTCCTCCCTATTTCTTGGGTGCTGTCCCACAGCGTTGACCCTGTCGACTATTCTTCACCACAGCTCCATCTTCCTGGCTATGGATGTGTGCTGTACCTGTGAGCCAAATAGCTGTGGCTCTACCCGGACGATTTCCTCCACCATGACCCTGAGCTCCTCCTCGGAAAAACAGGGGTGTCTTTGGCGTGCCATGGGGTGGTGTGTGTGATGTGTGGGGCGGTGTGAGTGTTGATGTGTGTGGTGATGTGAGGTGGTGTGTTGTGTTTTGTGCGTGGATGTTGTGTGGGTGATGGTGTTGTGTGCCTCTGTATGGTGGGGTTGTCTTGGCTGTGCTGTCTCTCTGGCCTTCTCTCTGTAATTGTGGTCGTAGGGGTTTGTGGGTGATGTGGGTGTGTGTTTTATATTGTAATAGGTGTGTGGGAGTCGTGTTTGTATGTGTATCAGGTGTGTGTATTTGGAATTGTCCAATGTGGCGGTGTTTTGGAGATGTGTGTGTATTTTGAGCGCGGCGGTGTGTACCGCCAATGGAATACTGTGGTTGAAAGACCGCCGCATTGATTCGTGGGTCGTAATAGCATGGGTGTGTTTCTGTTGGCGTGGAGGTGGAGGTTTTGTTTCCGCCAGTCTATCACTGACCTTTGGTGTGACGGACTTGTGTGGGTGTCTGAATTGCGGCGGATTCCGAGATGTGTGTCAAAATAGCTGTGGCGGAATTCTGCCGCGGCGGCGGTGTATTGGCGGTCTTCTGCACGGCGGTAAGCGCCTTTAACCGCCAATGTTGTAATGACCCCCAAAGTATTTTATTTTGAGTAAACCTCTGCCCTGGCCTTATCATTCAATTGTTACTGATTGTTTGCTGATGATGTTATTTCTGCATATGTGTGAGCCATGCACTTACTCTCATTTGTGACGGTGGCAAACACAGGTTGTATGTTTTAGTTATTTTTTTTAATGCATGAATTAGTGTTGTACATTTGTGATGTGCATATTAATGTTGGTGCAGGCATTCATGTTGTTACTGGAAACTCATATCAAAATGATATGTGTTTCTTGTTTTATGAGTGGAGAATGCATGTGTGTTTTTTTTAGATTGATGGTGGGTCAAAAATATGCACATATGCATTACACAAATGACCTAGCACCTTACAGTTATGTGATCTTATGTTTGTGATACATTTCAAACATCAAGGGGACATGAGACCATCATACATCTTTGACATGTCTGCAGGTCACCAATGAATAGTGTGTCACTTTGTATGTACAGCCACCTGTAGCATGCTGTGGTGTAATTGCTACATTAACATGGGAATGTTTGGTTCAAGTTGGGGATACTGTTACAGTTGATACTTAAGATCTTTTGGGTTCATTCTTGCAAACACCTTAACAGACACATTTCTATTTGTGATTGTTGAGACTTTTTGTGTAGGTGTCCATTGCCATGTAGGCTGTGCATTCAAAATTGGTGGGTGCTACCTATAACTCGAGGTCCGTTCTGATACATTTGCAGGTTTCTACAGTACACACTTCAGCATCACACCATTGTATTGTGGTGTACACATATTGCTGAGCCGTGCACAAGTCCAGTATTACTATGTAGCTACAGCTCCAAGGGTAACAGGAAAGCCCATGACTCATCTTTTGTTCTAGTGATGACAGGGTTGATTTTGATCTTGCACCTGGCCTAGGAGCAACAGGATAATTGGTGGTGGTGGGTTCATGGTGACAGGATACTCAGAAAGGGTTCAAATGGTGCGTTTTGTGTTAATATAACTGCCAATCAGCCAACTCAGGTATGGAGGTTTAGCCGCCACAGTTGCATTGGCAGGACTGCACATTGTGATTGGCTCAGCTGTAAAAGGGGCTAGTGTCCTACAGCAAGCCTTTTAGCCTACGGCACCGTCCACGTCAGTGAAGATTCTTGGCAATGGCTGTGGACCTTCGGTGGACTTTCACCTATGTTCCCACTGACATCTACATACAGCGGGCGGACTGTCATGGCAGCGGGTGGGTTTTCCATATAAAAGTTCATGTTGTGACCGTTACCACCAACATCTAAATCAGACCCTTAGTCTCCCACATTCTGAAGTTCTGTTGTTCTATTACTATAACGCCCAACAATTTCACTATCCCTGAATTGTCCACTTTATGGGCTACAGTCTAGTATCACTTCTTCTACCATTTAAGAGAAAGCAGCTGCTGTTTGCCAATTTAGATAGTTACCTGTAGTGGAGTGGTGGGCTGCTTAAAGCAGGTGGGACCTGCAAGGTGTGCTTAAAGTTTTTCTCCCTGCATGCTGTCATCTCCAAACCCGACAAGCTTAGTTCGGAGCTGAGCATCCATGCACCAAATCCCCTCTCCAAACACTATGAATTGGAACCTACAGTGCTACATATACACAGTATGCTTATCGTATGTATATCATGACACCTCATGGAGCCATAATGCGCAGAAAGATTTCCATGTTTGTGCCTGGTTGAAGCAGGCATTATTTTCTAATGCTAAACCTTGTCTACTTTTGTAAGCAAATAGGGTTTAGCATCAGAAACCTTGGGTGGGTGCATGGGAATGCCCATGAACCAATGCCCATGCACCACCCATGGTACACCATCTAGGCACAAATTAATGCAAGCAGTGCAGTGCACTGCTTTGCTCTAATTTTGAGTGATTTGTCAGCACTAAACAAGTTTTACTCTGGAAAGTAAATTAGAAAAAATCATTTAGTTTCAATTTGTGTCACTTTTGTGATGCAAACACTGTGCTAAAATGTAGTTAATATACCCCTCTGTCCCGAGGCTCCAAGGCGATACTTGTTACAAAACATATGCCTATTTAAAGATTAACTTACACAATTGACTAAAAGTGGGTCTTGTGAGCTGAGTACTACCACCATGTAGCTCTACACCAAATTATATCAATAATTCACCTGTGTACATTACTTTAATAAGTAGCCACACTGATTCCTTACTGTAGGATTCCACACCCAGCAAGGTGGCTGACAGGAAAGACCAAAGGGAGAGAAAGAGACCATGATCCTCCAATTCTGTGCAAACCAGATAATGAATCACTTGACACTATACTAAAGAAGGCGAATTCGGTACACAAACGTGCAAAGATTACTAAAACTAACAGACCTCCTTCAGGTGGAAGTAGCTGCAATTAGGGATGATTTAAAAGATCTAAACATCAGACTAACAAATGCACAACCTAGGAACATCTCTTAAAATGACAAAAACAATCTCTATGCCAAACAAGTCCAAATTGCTGTAAAGTGGATCGCTGATCTCAACTATGACATTAAAGGCCTAGGAGACGGCAGTAGTAGAAGTAATGTTAGGGTCTTTTGCTTACCAGATGGATTGAAGACTCAGCACACTCTGCCTTTTTGAGAAACTGAATACCTGCAACATAATGATCACATTTCATAAAGACTTTGAGATAGAACATCCCCACTGCGTTCAAACTCTTAAAATCAAAAATGCCACTATACCCATACCATTGATTTTCAAGCCCTTAAGACACCAAAAGTCAGAATTCATACATGCTCATATGACGGAAAAACGTCATACTGTAGAATGGAACTAAAATTTCCATCATTCAGGACTTTATACAGCACAGTGACTAGAAGGAAAGGCGTTCTTGCTCTTCACAAAAAATCTATTGATTTGTCCATTCAGCATTGTGTTATTGGCCCAAATAAATTTAAGATCATATTCAAATGCCAGAAAATGGAATTTCTAGAGCCTGCTGAACTAGAATCTTGTATCAATAATATATCAGAATCTGTAATTAAATCCTGGTATACAAGTACTACTGTCACAACATAACTATGTGGCCCATTTCTAATGCAATTCTTTGGCACGTTTGCTCAGTCATGGTTTCACTCACCAGGTCTCCTTCTGTTGTATTTGACTTATCCACCATCTATAAATTTATATTATGTCCACCTGCCTCACCACATGCACCACTGCAGTGCACAAACACACCAAGTTAACATACAGCTACCCCAGCACACACAGACGTCTTGTCCTCACAATACAGGAAGTACCCCACACCTACCACAATCACAGAGCTGCAGACAGTCACAGCCCAATGTCCTTCATCAATCCAATGTCTTTCTCCATAAGACAGACAACTTGTCATTCCTATGTGTGCACACAATGGTTTGACATCATGATGAGATAAGATTAGACCAATAAGTATATTTTCCAAAATATACACAAAGTAACTCAACTACTACATTAAAATAATTACTTGTTGGTATACATGGAAATGTAAATCATCTTTTGATCATTTCTACTTTCAAAATGGGACATTAATTCTTTTCTTAATGATGTTTATACGAACATGTTCTCTCCCTTTCAATGCTATGTTTCTTTGATGCATTTGGAGATGTAATACAGTATTGTAAGCTAAGGTCATGTTTCTATCCAACACCATATCACACTCCCCCATATTAAATGTCGGGTTGATAACGAGGGTCACTGGCTTATCATAGGCTGAAAAATAAAGAGCGTTAATAGTATGCTTTAAGCATGTATGCTCCTAATGCAAATATTGCACAATTGGAAATCCCTAAAGGCCAACATAGCCCTCCTTCCACCCAATGCCTCTATTATTTGTGGGGGTCAAGTAAATGTCCCCATTGACTTGATTCTTGACAGATACTCAAACTCTGAATTGAGTTCACCTAAAGCCCTTAGTCAATCTTTGTTCCACCCACATATGGATTGAAATATGGAGTCTTCCTAATACAGATATGAATGTAATTTCCTTCTCCCTACACCACACTGCAGCTACTCACATATTGATTACTTACTCATGCTGGTTAGTTATACATTGATTGAACCAATAGTTCATTCAATAGTTAAATAATGAAATTAAATTAACTGAAATATACAACATTCATAAACAGGCCTACCTTTGGGTCCACACCCAAAAATCTGAAAAACATATTCTACCTCAAAATACTAAAACAACTACTTTATCTCAATAAACAGGTAGGCCTCTGGCCTCTTATTTAAAATTCAAAAGAAAAAAATCAGTAATTACCAATACTATACACACAGACAGCACCAACAAGTAAAAGAACAACAAAATATCTAATGTATTTTTAAAAATCTACAACTTTCTGTATAATCCATCTAATCTTACAACTAACGAGACTTGTATACAATTCCTAAGTAATAACTTACAATCCAACACTATCTCTCACTGGAAAGAGAGGTTCTAAATAGACCAATTGAAAAAAATAAATTGTTGCAACTAATAGAACAATATAGGGTGCCAAGGCCCCTGTTCCGATGGGCTCCTAGTACAGTTTTTATCCAACTTGAATCAGTCCACCATTATTTTGACAGTAACGTTCTGGTTTTGTACTGGTTTGACTTGCTGGTTTGGACTTGGCCCTTTCTGTAGGTTCACCTTCAAACTTTTTGCTTTTACTCTTTGTGTTTTCTGAAACTTTTTTGTTGTCTTTGGGACTCTGCACACTTTAACAGTGCTAACCAGTGCTAAAGTGCTTGTGCTCTCTCCTTTAAATGTGGTACACTTGTCTTACACCCAATTGATACATTTAATTTACTTGTACGTCTCTAGTAAAGTGTTACTTCATGTACCCAGGGCCTATAAATGAAATGCCACTAGTGGACCTGCAGACATTTGTGTGCCATCCACTTAATTAGCCTATTTAAAATCTGTATCAGTCTTGCCATTGCAGCCTGTGTAGGCAGTTTTAAAATGACAGTTAGACCTGGCAAAATATACCTTTTTCCAGACCTAACTTCCTTCTAAGTACATGTTCCTTAGGATAGGCCCTTTCAGCCCATACGGCAGCGTGTTTTGGATTTTAAAAGTTGGCCATGTTTATTTAGGTTTTACATTCCCTTTGGATAGGCCCTTCCAGTCCATAGGGCAGGGTGTTTTGGATTTCAACAGCTTGCATGTGCATTTAGGTTTTACATGCCCTGGTATTGAAAAACTCTCAAATTTGTTTTTTTCTTTTATGGGACAACATTGGTTACCTTATTGTATTTAATAATTAATAGCCTTGGGTTTGGAACAGGTAGGAATGCCATGTTTGGTGTCTAAGAAGTTGCAATTTGAAACCCTCCTTAATGGTAAAATTGGATTTTAAGTCTCAGTTTTGAAAATGCCACTTTGAGAATGTTGACATGTTCTTGTCCTAAGTATTTGGTGCCTGCAGCCTGTGTTATGGGTTACGTGATTAAGTATAGTTTGCAGTTGGTATATGTGTATTCCTCCCAAACAGCATCACAATATAGGGTCTGGGTGTTGGCAGGATGGGCCATCCTGGCTTCACTGGAGGCTGAGCTGTCACCTACCACAACTGTACTTCAAAGTACTGGCTTACCTAACACACAAAGGGTTTCACACTAGCTTATTGCGCACCCATACAAGCAAGAACCACAACATGGAGGTAGGAAATGTCAGACACTCAAAAAATGCCAGAATATTCTCCCATTTCAAAGGGGGCACCAGCTATAAATAGGGGACCTCAGATCCACTCTTCAGTAAACTCCTGGACCTGTGGATACTATAGAAGATCTGCTGTGTTGCCAAAGGACAACCCTGCTTATTGAGGTCTGCCCTGCTGTCTAAGAAGGAAGATTAAACCTGCACCTTTCGGCCCAGACTGCAGGGACTCTATGAGTCAGTTGACTGGCCTCCTCTTCTGAGCCACAGAGACACAACAAGCTTCCAAGGCCATCCTGCAACTGCCCAGATGACCACCTGTACTGGACCTGCCTGGACCTGCAACTGGAACTTCCTGTACCGGCACTGGAACTGCCTGAGCCCTGTTATGAAAAAGACTCTTTGTGTTACAGTGACCACCAGAGACAAATGGCAAAGCAAGATCTATACTTCATGCTACAGCATTGCCAGCCATGGTGAACGCCAAAAGAAAGCTGCAGCAATGTTTATCCGCGGCATCCAACAGGATCTTAATGCTACAATGATGGCTGTCTGCAACACCCAGCCTGCTCTTCACAGTACCATGATGATCATCCATGCCATCCTCCCTGCTCCTTGAAGCCGACTCAACACAAATGTAACTCTTCATGCTGGAATTTAGAAGGTAACTTTTTCAGTGTGACTAACCTAGTCCATATATACGGCATGTGCTCCATTGTGGTCAGCCTGAACTTGACACTTCCAACTGGTTTTGCACAACCAGATAACTGTGAGTGGATAACCTGTGCTTATAGGTGCTATACTTCACTTACATTTTTTTAATTGCATACCTCCAGTTCTAATGATTGGATTTTTGCCATTTTGGACACAAATATTTTGTTAAAACTTATTCTATTGTTCTAAATTGGTATTGGATTTTTCTTGTGTTGCTTTCAGTTTATTACTGTTTAGGTCCTGCATAAATACATTATACATTGCCTTTAAGTTTAGCCTGACTGTGTTTATGCCCATCTACCAGAGGATTAAGCACAGGTTACTTTAGTGACTGCTTGTGTTCACCCTCACAAGTATGTTGGCTGATAGTTAAGAAGGGATCACACCCCTCTCAACCAACAACGCAATTTATCATATTCAGGTATTGCAGCCGAGGCATGATAGTGGTTTTCCCAAAAAAGGGTAAAGACCACTCAGATCCAAAACTACTAAAGACCTACCTCTCTAATGAACACCAAAGCAAAATGTATGCAAAAAGTCTGACTGGAACGTGTCATCATCAAGCTGGTACATAAATCTCAATCTGTTTTTTTTTTTTAAGTTTAGAAAGGGTTATTTTTCAATAATAAAAGCAACAATAATGCAAATAGATAGAAAAATACTGCTGACCAAAATTAGAACTATCATATAATAAACATCATATATGGAAAGTAAACACTTTTAGATTTTTTAAGAGAGAAAGCAAAGGAAGGGGAGGTAGAAAACATGGAAAATAAAGGATAGTCATTTTATATGGGAACTAGCGTCCTCGCAAACTGCACATCAATTACAAATAACCTAGATATAATATAACAAATAATCCAATACCTATATATACCTATATACCTACAATAACTAGTAACACGGAAAGATGACAGGGAGGTAAATTCTCATGGATGGTGAAAGTTGTCAGATAAAGTGCAAATAGCATTAGAAACATTATTTGCATTGTGTTTTAGAATGGAAACCACAAAGTATGTCTCTTATGTAAAGAAAAACAGGAAGATATATAAGTAGTATCCAGTTTATGATGGTAACAGACGGAATTCTACCAAGCTGTGAACAATACTTTAGATGAACATTTCCAATAAAAATATATCTATCAATTTAACTCATCAGTTAAAGTTCCTAAAAAGAGATGAAGAATGTTAAAAGGTTGATGCATCATTAAATACTGTTTAATTTGGGCCCAAACTATATGCGAAAAAGAAAATGTACTGGGACACCAAAATAACATATGCCCTTAGAAAACTTAGCACAATTAAGTAATGTAAAGCCTGTGATAAATTAAAAATAGTGTTTGAATTGTACTAGCTGATCTAAATATTTGATAAATACAAAGCCATATCTTATTCCAAAATATAATATGCCATGTAATTCCTAAATCACATTCCCAGGGAAGTTCAGTTTTAGACTTGGTTTGCATATGATTTAGAGATGAAAAAAGTGTGTAAATCATGGGTGCTTTAGGATAGGCACATGAAGAGTCTAGACACATCAGACATGAAAGGTACGGATGGTAAAGTATCTTGTGAAGTGAAAGTAACATCTAGGATAATATTTATAAGTAATGAAAAGTGAGAGTGAAAGGACTGTGGGCATTGAAATATGTGGCTGAATTGAGGAAAAGAAAAAGAAGCATCACCCTCAAATAACTGTGATATCCAAACAATACCTTTGTCTCCCCATCATCTCAAGAAAATTGGTCTATTATGTATTCTAATAAGCTTATTATACCAGCAAGGCATGGTCAAGAAGGTTGTCCATGAGTGAACAGGAGGCGGAAAGTAGATTGACGCAAGGAACACAATTGTTTAATGTGTGGAAAAGCAGAAGATCTAGAAGAGAAAGGGTGAAATAGAGAAGCTCTTGTGGGGTAAAAGGATGAAGTAATTTTAACCAAAGAGGATAGGAAAGGAGAAGCAGACTGCAAAATCTAAAGTGAAGCTTGACATAATCTAAAAGCTTTATGATATTGACTAAAATCTGAAAAGGTTACACTTCCTTCTAGTTTAGGCTTCGTGAGTAAAGAAAGAGAGATCCTAGCTTTTTTATTCTTTCATAAAATCTTAGCGAGTATAAAGTCTGTTTGCTTGAAAGTACGTTTGGGAACATTCATAGGTATCAAAGAGATGACATACAGTAATGGGGAGGCATCATCATTTTAATGGAGTTAAGATGCCCATACAAAGACAAAAATAGAGGGTTTCATGATGAGAGAACATTTTCTACTTGGGTAATGCACTCCTTAAAGTTGATAGCGATGGAATCTTGTACACTGAGGCCCTCATTACAACATTGGCGGTAAAAGGCACTTACCGCAGTGCAGAAGACCGCCAATACACCGCTACGGCCGCAGAATTCTGCCACAGCTATTATGACACACATACCGTAAACCGCCGAAATTCAGACACCCACACAAGTCCGCCACACCAAAGGTCAGTGTTAAACTGGTGAAAACAAAACCACCACCTCCACGCCAACAGAAACACGCCCATGCTATCACGACCCATGAATCCACGCGGCGGTCTTTCAACCGCGGTACTCCATTGGCGGTACACACCGCCGCGCTCAACATACACACACATTTCCAAAACACCACCATATTGGACAATTCTAAATGCACACACCTGAGACACATACAAACACCACTCCCACACACCTAACACAATTTAAAACACACACCCACATCACCCACAAACCCCTACCACCAGAAATTTTGAGGAAGCCGAGAGACAGAGAGCACAGAAATAGAGAAGCCCACCACACAGAGGCACATAACACCATCACCCACACAACATCTACGCAAAAAACACCACACATCACCACACTCATCAACACATACGCCACCCTGCACATCACCCACACCACCCCATGTCACGCCAAAGACACCCCAGGTTTTCCGAGGAGGAGCTCAGGGTTATGGTGTAGGAAATAATCCAGGTAGAGCCACAGCTATTTGGCTCACAGGTGCAGCACACCTCCATAGCTAGGAAGATAGAGATATGGTGAAGAATCGTGGACAGGGTCAACGCTGTGGGACAGCATCCAAGAAATCGGGAGGACATCAGGAAGAGGTGGAATGACCTACGGGGGAAGGTGCGTTCTGTGGTCTCCAGGCACAACATCGCGATTCAGCGGACTGGCGGCGGACCCCCACCTCCTCCCCCACAACTAACAACATGGGAGGAGCAAGTCTTGACCATCATGCATCCAGAGGGCCTCGGAGGAGTCGGTGGAGGAATGGACACTGGTATGTCAAATCGTAACTGTGAAATCCCCCACCCTACCTGCATGGTATCACACACTCCCACCCTCACCCCCTCCCCTATAACTCAAACTCCTCACTAATGTACAAATAACACAAACCACACATCCCAACACCAAGCCCTGCATGACACAACTAAGCATAGTCACCCCTCACTAAAGCATGGTCACTGCACATACCCAGAACAACCCCCTAAGCATCATCATACAAACCCCCACACAGGACTGCTTGCACTAGGGTACACGCACACCCACCCATTGAACACCATGACACACACACATGCAATAATCATGCTCTTATACCCCTGCAGGACCACTACAGAACGTCACCACACAGGAGGGTCCAGACATCTCCACTCCACCCAGCGAAGAGGCCCACAGTGACGACAGCAGCTCTGGCCAACTGGATCCAGATGACCAGCCTGGACCATCGTGGGCCTCGGGACAGTCGGTCCCCCTCGCACAGGCACAGCCCAACACTGACCTTCCACCCTCTGGGAACACCAGCACAGCACCCACCCAGCGGGCCCATACCTCCGTACCCAGGACACGTCAATCAGCGGTGTGTCCTCCACTACAGGGAACCCATGGTAACCCACTACCCCAACAACAACAGGGATCTGGGGGCAGTGGTAGTGGGCACACGATCCAGGGGACGGAGGCACAGGAACACAGGGGAACTGGGAGGGCTGCTGTGTGACAGGGTCAGACAGGCCAAGGGAACCCACTCTCCACGAGGCCCTCTCCTCCATCATGGGAGCATACCACCACTTCAAAGGTGACAATGGCGACGGTCCTGGCCAAGTTTCAGGAGACCCAGCGCATGCAGGAGAACCAGTATTTGGGGTTCATGGAGGAGCTCAGAACCATCAGCTCCGCCCTGGGCACCATCGTAGGGGTGCTGAAGGACATACAAAAGACCATGAGGGACACCGTGGCACTGCAAGGGGCCCCTGACACTAGCATGGACGATGAACTGCCCACCACCTCCGCCGGCGCTAGTGGACAGGACGCCCCGCCACAGGACCACCACACCAGCACCCCACCCCCTGCAGACAGAAAACCACCCCGCAAGCGGTCCCTGAGATCCAGGAACAGGACAGAGCAAGATGGCAAGACCCCCGCCAGGAAATGAGACCACCCTGATTGTCCTCCCACTGTCCCACTTAGTAACCCTGTCCATATTCGAACTGCCCCAGCTCCACTTCCTATGCCCATATGGGCAGTGCACCTGTGTGACTAATAGACTGGACTCTGCCATGGACATTCCTCCACCATCACCCATCACCATTTTGCCACCCCCTCCAATAATTAGCACTTCAATAAACACCCTTGAACAACAAAACAATCTGGAGTCAGTCTGTGATTTTGAAAAATTGTATTAGCAATGACAGTGTCAAAAAGCGTTTTCTATTGTAATGCCAACATACCTATGTCACACATCACAAGTCCATGAAGGATGCAAGCAGATGACACACGTTGGTAACCACACCTGTGAAACCGTAATGGAAAGGTACAACTCAGTTACCAAATACTGCTACCAATTGACTGACAGGATAGAGGTAGAAGTGTGAAAGTAAATGTAATAGTCGAAAAAAAGTGTTCTCACCTGTGTGTCACTGGAAATATTGCTGTATGACTGACTCCCTGTTGTCTATGTCTTCTTCCTCAGCTTTCTCCTCATCACTGTCCACAGGCTCCACAGCTGCCACAACACCATCATCTGGACCATCCTCCTGCAGAAAAGGCACCTGGCGTCGCAAAGCAAGATTGTGAAACATCGAGCAGGCCACGATGATCTGGCACACCTTCTTTGGTGAGTAGAATAGGGAACCACCTGTCATATGGAGGCACCTGAACCTGGCCTTCAGGATGCAGAAGGTGCGTTTGATCACCCTCCTAGTCCGTCCATGGGCCTCATTGTAGCGTTCCTCTGCCCTGGTCCTGGGATTCCTCACTGGGGTCAATAGCCAGGACAGGTTGGGGTAACCAGAGTCCCCTAATAGACACACCCGGTGCCTCTGGAGTTGACCCATCACATAAGGGATGCTGCTATTCAGCAGGATGTAGGCGTCATGCACAGAGCCAGGGAACATAGCATTTACCTGGGAGATGTACTGGTCTGCCACACACACCATCTGTACATTCATGGAATGATAACTCTTCTAGTTCCTGTACACCTGTTCACTCCAGTGGGGGGGAACCAGAGCTACCTGGGTGCCATCAATAGCACCGATGATGTTAGGGATATGTCCAAGGGCATAGAAGTCACCTTTCACTGTAGCCAAATCCTCCACCTGAGGGAAAACGATGTATCTCCTTACGTGTTTCAGCAGGGCAGACAACAATGTGGACAACACGTTGGAAAACATAGGCTGGGACATCCCTGATGCCATGGCCACTGTTGTTTGAAATGATCCACTTGCAAGGAAATGGAGCACTGATAGCACCTACACTTCAGGGGGTATTCCTGTGGGATGGCGGATTGGTGAGATGAGGTCTGGCTCCAACTGGGTACACAGTTCCTGGATTGTGGCACGGTCAAACCTGTAGGTGATGATTAAATGTCGCTCCTCCATTGTTAACAGGTCCACCAGCAGTCGGTACACCGGAGGATTCCACCATCTCCTCAAATGTCCCAGCTGACGGTGCCTAAGAAGGAAAACAGCGACCACAGAGTCAACAAATTCCCAGGTATGTACCTGCAGCTACACAGAACACGACACCAAATAAAAAACTCTTCCTGTATGTGTGTTGACTGTAGGCCTAGGTATGTGTGACGCAGTAGTAAATAAAGCCATGTGGGTCCCTGAAATGGCGGCTGCCTGACCTCTAAACTGGGACAATGGGATGTGAGGTAACTGCGCTGGTGTTGTACACCGTTGCGGTAGGCGGTCGAAGACCGCAGCGCAATGTTGCATTGGTTAACATTGGACCCTATGGGTCCCAGGAGACAATGATGAAGTAAGCCGGCGGTGATGATACGTACCGCCGCGGACATCACCGCCGCGGACGTGGCCGCCATTTTCTATCTGTTGAATCACTCGATACCTGATCTTCGACAGGAGAGGACCTACACTGCAAGTGCTGCTGTGACCTCGGTCTGGAAGAGACAATTGGCTGCTGCGTCTGTGGAAAGGGCCCCTGCCTTCACTGCTCAGGAGTTGGAGAAGCTCGTGGACGGGGTCCTCCCCCAGTACACGCTACTCTACGGTCCTCCAGACCAACAGGTAAGTACACAGGGAGCACGTTGTATAGGCTATGCTGGGTGGAGAGGACTGGATGTCATTAGGAAGGGGGCAGAGTTCAGGGAACATGAAGGACTGTGAATGCATGTTCCACATGGCAAGGGTAGGGATGTGGGCCACTCACTTCGACGGTGCTGTTGGTAATGACTTCTCTTCTTCCCCTGCACATGTCATGTAGGTCAGCGCCCACCAGAAGAAGGCCATTTGGCGTGCCATCGCCAAGGACGTCCGTACCCTGGGGTCCACCAGAGACGGGGCACCCACTGCCAGAAAAGATGGGAGGACATTCGCCGCTGGAGCAAGAAGACGGCCGAGGCTCAGCTGGGGATGGCCTCCCAACGTGGGAGAGGTGCCCGTTGCACCATGACCCCCCTGATGTTCCGGATCCTGGGAGTGGCCTACCCGGAGTTGGATGGGCGCTTGAGGGCATCGGGCATCACAGCAGACACAAGGGGGTGAGTACAAACTCATTCTGCAGACTTTGCGCGCAGTGGAGGGGTCTGGGTGGGGGAGGAGGGATGTGGGTTTCCCTAGGCCCGGGCGACTTACGTAGGCTAGGCCCCTCTGGAATGCAGGCCATGTGGGACTTCACCCCACCTCTGTAGAGTGCCAAGTACAGGTATACATGCCCCTGTGTCATCTATGTGTGCAGATGACCACCATACCCATGTAGGCCAGATCCCAGGTAAGCCATGCACTCAACCTGTCTTTCTTCTGTCGCCCCCCCCCCCTTTTTGTAGTCTTCCTGTTCTTGTGTGCATCAGCATCATCAGGCGGAGGTACAGTGGCACAGGAGCACAAGGGAGCTGCATCCCACATGGCCATGGATGGCCACACCATAGACTCTGAATATACCAGTGGGACGGAGGGCGAGGGGAGCTTCACGTCGGTCACCGGATCACCAAACAGCGACACGGACTCCTCCGCCGATGGGAGCTCTCTTGTGGTGGTGGCACCATCTGTGCCCCCCACTTCTACAGGTACAGCCACCACCTCCCCTACCAGCACCGCCCTCCCAGCAGCCCCTCAACCTTCTCCCCGTGCCCGCTCACCCAGGAGGGTGGGCATCACCTTCGCCCCAGGCACCTCAGCCCCTGCCCCAGTCACCCCTGCTGCCCTCAGTGAGGAGGCCATTGACCTCCTCAGGTCACTCACTGTTGGGCAGTCTACCATTGTGAATGCCATCCAGGGTGTAGAAAGGGAGTTGCAACACGGTAATGCATTCCTGGAGGGCCTTCATTCTGGTCAGGCTGACCTTCATCGAACCTTGCAATCTCTGGCCTCAGCACTGATGGCAGCCATTGTCCCTGTGTCTAGCCTCCCCCATCCAACTTCCTCCACCCAGATCCAGTCCCCTGTACCCCAGCCTATCCCAAGCACACCATCAGACAAGCATGCATACACCTCAACACGCAAAAGTAGCTCAGGCAAACATAAGCACCACACAACCCACAGGCACTCAAACAAGCATCACCCACATACAGACACAGCAACATCCACTGCCTCCACTGTGTCCCTGTCCTCATCTCCCTCCTCCCTTCCAGTGTCGTCTACACTCTCACCTGCATGCACTACATCTGCACGCACTAGGACTCGCACCAGAACACCCAGCACCACACCCCGCTCACCTGCACTCACCACCCCCACTACCATTTACACGTCCCCTGTGTCCACTCCCGGTTTGTCTGTGACACCCCCTCCCAAAGTACACAAACGCGGGCACCCACACAACCAACATCCATCCACCTCACGACAGCCTCCAGTACCTACACCTGCACCCAAATCACCTAAAGTGACACCTCCTACAACCACCTCCTCTTCCTCCACTCCCAGACCCCCTCCAGCTACCCATCCCAGTCTTTGTCAGAAACTCTTCCTCAGCAACGTTGACCTCTTTGCCACCACCCCCACCCCTCCAATTCATAGGTCCCGTAGTAGCACCTCAGCCAAAAAAAGTCCAGTACCAATGGTGCGTGTTAAAGGTGTGTGGAGTGCCCGGCCACCAGGGCAGCCAGTGTGACACGGAGCTAAAGCACTGCCAGTCCACCCCCTGTAAAGCACCTTAAGTTGGAAAGTGGCCCACGGGACAGGGTGAAGACTCCTGGCGGAAAAACTGCTCACAAGGGTCCCGGGGGGGAGTGCCCAGTCAGCTGTGACTCCTCCAAAGGCGGTGAAGGGCTAGAAGAAGTCTCCAAAATCTGGTAAGAGCAGCACGGCGGAGAAGGCCGCCATCCTCCCCGGCAGCCGGAACTCGACTGCCAGCACTGTCGTCACTGGTCAGGAGACCACCGCCAGAGTCAGTGCCCTGGAGGGCAGCAGTATCGTCACTGGTCAGGAGACCTCCGCCAGAGTCAGTGCCCTGGAGGGCAGCAGTATCGTCACTGGTCAGGAGACCACCGCCAGAGTCAGTGCCCAGGAGGGCAGCACAATCGTCACTGGTCCGGAGACCACCACCAGAGTCAGTGCTCTGGAGGGCCCTGGCAGCCACAGCTCCGCTGGGCAATGAGGGACCGTCATGCCACACACCAATGCACAGGTCACAGACAGCAAAGTCAAGCACCACTGAACAGGGCAAAGCACCGCTGAACAGGGCGAAGACCGCCATGGCAAAGCACCGCTGAACAGGTCAGAGACCGCCATGGTGAAGACCGCTGAACAGGGCAAGGCACCGCTGAACAGGGCAAAGACCGCCTGTACTGCCATTTGATAAAGTTTGTTTTGACCAATGACTTTGTGTTTCACCACTGCGCATATTAGTTGCTCAATGTTCACCAGTAGCACATGGTATGTTTTGTTCAGTTGAGCCGCCTATGGGCTTTGACATGGCATTAGCCATTACTTTCTGTATGCAGTTTAGCCGCCTATGGGCTTTGACATTGCATTAGTCATTACATTCTGTATTCTGCCTATTGGCTTTGACATGGCATTAGCCATTACTTTCTGTATTCAGTTGAGCCGCCTATGAGCTTTGACATCGCATTAGCCATTACATTCTGTATTCTGCCTATTGGCTTTGACATGCTGTATCCAGTCTAGCCGCCTATTGGCTTTGACATTGCATGCCTATTGACTTTGACATGATGTATTCAGTTTAGCTGCCTATTGACTTTGACATGCTATTAGATATTCTGCCTATTGGCTTTGACATGATATCACATATTGCATTTTGTATTCAGCTCAGCTGCCTATTGGCTTTGACATGATATTAGACATTGCATTTTGTATTCAGCTCAGCTGCCTATGGGCTTTGACATGATATAAGACATTGCATTTTGTATTCAGCTTAGATGCCTATTGGCTTTGACATGACACTAGACATTGCATTTGATATTTAGGTTAGCTGCCTATTGCCTTTAACATGACATTGCATTTGATATTTGGGTTAGCTGCCTATTGCCTTTAACGTGGAGTTAGACATTGCAGTTGAGAATCCAAGCTGTATTTTTCCAAGCTGTGTTTTTGAACCAAGATGTTTTTCTCACAGTAGACTAGACATGATAAGAGAGAGTACATGGGTGTTGTTTTTTCTTCGCTTGAGCTTGGGAACAGGAGTAGTCTTGGAGACCTGGCCAGTCTCCAAAAGGCTTGCTCAGTTTCCCAGGTCTGAGAGGAGGGGGCACACCTTTGTAACGAATGTAACAGGCTGCAGAGAGTCAGATTCGAATCTGCCGGACCTCGTGCTGGAGCTTGGCGCAGGCTGCCAGCAATCCCGTGTGGGTAGATGAATCTCTCTTTCTCGCGGCTGACAGGGGTCATCAGCTTGCAGACCTTAGAAAGATGAAGCTGTAGATAGTTCCCACACGGTGAAGTATTTGTTTTGCTTTGCATTCAATATCTAATTAAATATAACCTGCTGTGTATATTGCAAACTGATATATTTTGTTTGATTAACGCGGACTTGAAAGCTACTAATTCGTCATTCATAAATATTGTGGTTGGGGAAGAATTAACAACAATAAAAGTCTTCTTTGACCTCACAAGTGCATTTCTAGTGGTTTATGTATGTGCTTAGAAACTAAATAAGAGGAAAGCACTACACCGCCATGGCAAAGCGCTGCTGAACAGGGCAAAGACTGCCATGGCAAAGCAGAGCTGAACAGGTCAGAGACCGCCATGGTGAAGACCGCTGAACAGGGCAAAGCACCGCTGAACAGGGCAAAGACCACCATGGCAAAGCACTGCTGAACAGGTCAGAGACCGCCATGGTGAAGACTGCTGAACAGGGCAAAGCACCGCTGAACTGGGCAAAGACCGCCATGGCAAAGCACCACTGAACAGGGCAAAGCACCGCTGAACAAGTCAGAGACCGCTATGGTGAAGACTGCTGAACAGGGCAAAGCACCGCTGAACAGGGCAAAGCACCGCTGAACAGGGAATAGACCGCCAGATCAAGCATCATCAGCCCATGTGCAGCTGGGACAGTGACGGAACAGGGACTGTCACGGGGAGCCTGATGAACTCTGGGCACCAGAACTGGTGGAGACCTGCATCCACTTGAGAGACTGTGGCTTTGCACTCCCCAGGATGTAACAGCGAGCAACCCACCCACTTATGAGACTTGAGAGACTGTGACTTTGCACTCCCCAGGATGGTACAGTGGGCAAACCACCCACTGCAAAGACTTGAGAGACTGTGGCTTTGCACTCCCCAGGATGGTACAGTGGGCAAACCACCCACTGCAAAGACTTGAGAGACTGTGGCTTTGCACTCCCCAGGATGGTACAGTGGGCAACCCACCCACTGTAGAGACTTGAGAGACTGTGGCTTTGCACTCCCCAGGATACATCAATGGGCATGGAGCCCCGTCGTGGATCTGGCATGGTGCAGTCATCCGACTGAGGTGCCCCCCTACCCTTCCCCCTGTGGTGTCTGTTGTATTTCTATCTGATTCCCCTGCAGTGTTCTCTCCGTTCCAGGACAGGTATCGTGTGTGGGCCTCGCCCGTGCATTTTCGGCCCAGTGGTCCACGGACATTGAAATGTGCATACCTGTACTACTAATGGTGATGTGTATATTTGGAATGTGTATATATTGATGTATATACGTGCTTACTGATTTTTGATACATTACAATGGTTGAACTTATTTCCTTTTGTCTTTGCATTCTTCCGGGGGGGTTGGGGGTTGTTACTGTGATGTTCGGAAATGCATTGGTGTGTGTGTTTTAGTGGGTGAGGGTCGGGTGGGGGTGTTGCATGTGTGTGTCCCTGACTTTTGCCTCCCCTATGTCTTAGGTGCAGTACTCACCGTTGTCTTCGGTGCCTACATTGCTGATGTTCGTAGAAGAGCAGGTAGACAAGCGCAGGGAGTATTTGTAGTTCGGGCTCCATGGTGGCCTCCTTCCTCGTGGACTGTCTTAAGGTGAGCGTTTTGCCATTGCAAAAGCTGTTTCCGCCGTGTTTTTATCCACGGTGAATCCGCCCCGGAAAAGGTGGCGGATTGGCGGGTTGTGATAATGTGGGCGGTACATTGTCTCCAGCCTGTCTGTTGGCGGTGACCGCCGCGCTGCTAGACTGTACCGCCGTGGCGGTCGGAGTGTTAAAATGGCTGTCTAAGTTGGCGGTTTCTGCCACGGTCATAATTCCCTTTTTTTGGCCACCAGTCTGTTTGCGGTATTACCGCAGCTTTAACACCGTCCGCCAGGGTGGTAATGACCCCCTAAATGCCTAAATATGTCATCCTAGAAGCTGTTCATTAAAAGTTAATGTTAAGAAAAGGTTGTTTAATTGTATATTGTTTTAAGGGGAGACTTTCTGTCATATCCATGTTAGATATGGGCTCCTTGGGTGGTAGTCAGGTTACCCTGTGTCCAAGCAAGGACCCTCAATCTAGTCAGGGTGAAGGAGAATCACCCCCAGCTAACCCCGGCTCACCCCCTTGGTAGCTTGGCATGAGCAGGCAGGCTTCACTTCAGAGTTCTAGGTGTAAAGTATTTGTACCAACACACACAGTAACTTAATGAAAACACTACAAAATGACACAACACAGGTTTAGAAAAATAGAAAATATTTATCTGAACAAAACAAGAACAAAACAACAAAAATCCAACATACACAAGTCAAGTTGTTAATTTTAAAATCAAAAGAGTCTTAAATCCTTTTGAAAACAGGTTAAACACTGTTAGCGTTGAAAAGTACCTGGATAGTGTCGAAATAACATGCACGGGCAACTGTGAGTCAAAAAAGGTAAGTGGCGCGTCGATCTCTCACCCACAAGCGAGACTGTGCGTGGTTTCTCCTTCTCCGGTTGGGTTGGCGTGCGTCGCTTTTCCTCTCCACAGGACAGCGATGCATCGATCTGGGCAGCACTCGGGTCTGGGTAGGCGTTGCATCATTTTTCCATTCCCAGCAAGGTTTGCATGGAAAATCTGCCTGCACAGTATCCAAAGAAACGCGCAATGTGGGTTGAGACCTGTCAGCCTCCGGCAGCGGTGTTCTGTGTCGTTTCTCCAGCCACGTGCGTTGATCTTCCAGCCTCACTGCAAGTGGAGCGTCTATTTAAGTTGCAAAGCCGGTGGTGCGTCATTTCTCAGCCGCGCTCAGGAGGTTGCGTCAAACATTTCCCTGCACAGCAGTCTGTGCTTAGTATGCCAGCTTCACTTGTCATGGCCCCAGGAACTGGATAGGGCACCACCACTTGACAGGGAAGGATTCTCATCAGAGAGTCCAGGTACTGGCAGAAGTCTTTGATGGCACTGAGACTTCAACAACAGGAGGCAAGCTCAGGACAAACCCTTGGAGGTTTCTTCACAAGCAGGAATGCACAACAAAGTCCAGTCTTTGTCTTCTGGCACAGACAGAAGCCGCAACTGCAGGATAGCTCCACAATGCACAGTCTCAGGCAGGGCAGCACTTCTCCTCAGCTCTTCAACTCTTCTCCAGGCAGACGTTCCTCTTGATGTCCAAAAGTGATCTGTGGTTTTGGGTGCCCTTCTTGTAGCCATTCTGGCCTTTGAAGTAGGCTTACTTCAAAGGAAAGTCTCTATTGTTTGTGAAATCCTGCCTTGCCCAGGCCAGGCTCCAGACACATACCAGGGGTTTGGAGAATGCATTGTGTGAGGGCAGGCACAGCCCTTTCAGGTGTTAGTGACCAGTCCTCCCCTCCCTCCTAGCACAGATGGCTCATGAGGATATGCAGGCTACACCCCAGCTCCCTTTGTGCCACTGTCTAGAGAGAAGTGCAAACACCCCAACGGTCAAACTGACCAAGACAGGGAATCCACAAACAGGCAGAGTCATAGAATGGTTTAAGCAAGAAAATGTCCACTTTCTAAAACTGGCATTTTCAAAAACACAATCTTAAAACCAACTTCACTAAAAGATGTATTTTTAGATTGTGAGCTCAGAGACCCCAAACTCCACATGTCAATCTGCTTCCAAAGGGAATTTACTCTTATTAAGCTTTGAGAGAGATAGGCCTTGCAACAGTGAAAACTGAATTTGGAAGTATTTCACTGCCAGGACATATAAAACACATTAGTATATGTCCGACCTTAGTCATAGAATGGTTTAAGCAAGAAAATGTCCACTTTCTAAAACTGGCATTTTCAAAAACACAATCTTAAAACCAACTTCACTAAAAGATGTATTTTTAGATTGTGAGCTCAGAGACCCCAAACTCCACATGTCAATCTGCTTCCAAGGGGAATTTACTCTTATTAAGCTTTGAGAGAGATAGGCCTTGCAACAGTGAAAACTGAATTTGGAAGTATTTCACTGCCAGGACATATAAAACACATTAGTATATGTCCGACCTTAATCGCACACTGCACCCTGCCCATGGGGCTACCTAGGGTCTACCTAAGGAGTGTCTTACATTTAAGAAAAGGGAAGGTTTAGGCCTGGCAAGTGGGTACACTTGCCAAGTCAAATTGGCAGTTTACATCTGCACACACAGACACTGCAGTAGCAGATCTGAGACATGTTAGCAGGGCTACTAATATGGGTGGCACAACCAGTGCTGCAGGCCCACTAGTACCATTTGATTTACAGTACAAGCCCTGGGCACCTTTAGTGCACTTTACTAGGGACTTACCAGTAAATCAAATAGGCCAATAATGGATCAACCAATCAACACTACAGTTTATACAGAGAGCATATGCACTTTAGCACTGGTCAGCAGTGGTAAAGTACTCAAAGTTCAAAAGCCAACAACTACAGGTCAGAATAAAATAGGAGGCATGAGGCAAAAAGATTGGGGATGAAAAAGTCCAACAATCCATATTACCCTTATACCTATAAACCTGACAAAATGATCTAAGTAGTGCTAGTAGAGATTGTTCAGAATGAGAAATAAAAAGAAGAATGTCATCAGCATAAGCCTGCTAGTTTTAAAACTTGGTCACCAAATTGAAAAACAATATAGACAAGTTATGTCTAATTCAGGACATGAAGGGTTCAAGTGCTAAAACAAATAATAGTGGTGAAGAGGACCTCCCCTGTGAACTCCACACTGAAGAGGAAAAATGGGGAAGCCATACCATTAACTAACACTGAAGCCACTGAGCATTGATTTAAGCAAGAGATTAGGGCTATACTGGAAGGACCAAATGCATGCCAGGGTAATGATTGCAGGAGAAATTCCCAGTTTATCCTTTCAAAGTTTTTTTACTGCATAAATGGTAATTGCTGGAAGCGAATATTTAAGCAGAGGATCTGTATTTCAAATGTTAACAAAAATAAACAGGTATCATCCAATGCTATCCATCCTTTTATAAATCCTAATTGTTCCTTTTCAATAAGATATGGAAGGAAGGATTCTTTATGAATTGCAAATTTTTTCCCAAAAAATTATAATCCATATTGTCTAGAGAAATAAGTCTATCATTTCTACAATGAGCAGAATCCTTGACATCTTTATGTATAAGACAACGTGTGGCTTCTTGAAAGGTGCCTGAGGTGACTCCAAGTGTGGTAAAGAAAAGTGGAATGTTGGAAAAGTGGAGAAAAAACTCAGAAGTAAAACCATCCTTTCTCAGTAATGTAAGCAGTTGTGAAATGTCTAACAAAGAGATACCTTTTTCTAATGAATTGAAAAGTAAATCTGAGGGGATAGATTTAGGAAATTTCTGAAGATAAGAATGAATGGGGGTAGATTGACCAGGAGATTCAGAAATATAAAGATTTACAGAATTTAGTAAATTCATCTAAGATATCATTATGGGTAAAGAGAGGAACTCCCTGTGAATTGATCAAACATTCTGTCTCAAATCAATGCTTTTTAACTTTTAGGATAATTATCTAATAACTTAACAACTTTATTCTGGCCATCGTAATAACGAGCATTACTTTTCAGCAATGTTGAAGAAGCCTCATTAGTCAAAAGTTCATTAAATTGTATTTTGGCTATTAGGATATTTTGAAGATCACTATTTGATTAGGAGGCCTAGTACTGCTGTTCGAAATTTTTATGGAGTTCAGTAAAGATCTGTGCTCTTTGGCATGACCTATACTCTTCTTTGATGCATATCCTTTGATGAAACTATGAGCAGTAGCTTTAAAAGTGTCCTATAAAAGTTGAAGTGAAGTGCTAAGGAAGTCATTTAGTGAAAAGAATTAATGAGCAAATGATACAAAGGTGAAGAGAATTGACTGTTTTATACTAAGGAATTGTTGAACCTCCATCTATGTAGATTAGGTTAAGGAGGAACCAAGTCCAAACCTGTGGACTTGGCATGATCTGAGAGTAAGATAGGACTAATGGTAGATTTAATTATATTTTGGGATAAAGCTTTAGAAACAAAAATGTGATCTAGTATAGTTTGTGAAGCATGTGAATAGAATAAAAAGTATAGTTTTATGAACTAGGATTACAGAGTCTCTATGACTCGATTAAAGCATTGTGTGAAATAGTCGAATAAAACCGTTTATGCATTCCATGAGGGAGAAACTTGACTGAAGATTTTCTGACAAGAAAAGGGTCCACAATTTGGTATCAGTCACCTCCTAAAATAAAATAGGTATCATTATATTGGAGACATTTTTGTAAAACTGTGGACCAATTTGTATAATTGAGTTGGGTTGGGGCATACATATTAAAAACTGCTAGGAATTTTGTTAATCCTTACTTTGACAATAAGCGATCTGCCTTCAGCATCTGTTTCTTGTAAAACAATATTAAGATCTAAATTTTTATTACACATAGTTATAACACCATTCTTTTTATTAGAAGAGGGATACACAAACGCAGAGCCTACCTAACAATGTTTAAGGTTTAAAGCCTCAGGATCAGTAAAGTGAGTTTCTTTTAAAGAAACTAAATCTGGATTAAACTTGGCTAAATGGGATTACATTGTCTTTCATTTTATAGGCTTAATAAATTCCTTCATGTTTCTTGAAATTACCCTGAATGTATCATTTTTTAAAAGGTAAAATTGCGAGTCATAATAGAGAACCTTTTGCCATATTATTGTAAAAGCTTGCTTCATTAATTCTCCTGCTGTGGCCATAGCTTAGATGGGGAAGAATGCCTTTTATAAGTTGGTGTAGCCTTATCTAGAACCTGTCTCACCTTATCACAACCTAAGTCTACATTTTACAAAAATGATAATCGCTGTGTATGCCAACCTGATAGTTATACTAAGAATTATTGGGACACTATTCTATTTATTTGATCTCCAACTGGGTGTCCCCTTCCCCCCTCTGCTATTTCTACTTGCAATAGACCCCTAATTACATAGTCTAAACAATTATACTGACATACAAGGTTTCAGCTTCATCTCAATCCAACTTAAAACAGTGACATATGCTGAAATACTGATTTTCTCCTATAATGCTGATACCTGTATTCCTGCGATTTTAGAAATGATAGAAACTTTCTCCAAGATATTGGACTGTAGTCTGAATAGTGACAAAACTGAGATTCTTCTCTTGAATATGCACTGTACCCATTCATGTGCTGGCAATGTAGGGTGTCACTGGCAACTCACATTCATCAACTATCTTGCCAGTGATCATATAACCTTGGTCAGATACAATGAAAAAAAATGAAACAAAAAACCCTGAAAGAAATTAAAGACCTTGCTCGTGAAATATGTACTATCTCCGCTTCAAAGATTTATAAGTTGATACATTTTCATAAAAACAAATATCTCTTACTGCCTCCACCTAAATGGGACAAACACATTACAAACCTTGATAGAAAACCACCAAATGAAGAAATCTGGGCAATCGTAATATCTAATGCTTTACAACATAAAAGTATGCTGTTGCTTGCTCAAGTGAAATTCTTCACACTGCATTTGGCCTACTGAACACCAAGTACAGTGAATCTAACATGTGTTGGAACTGCAAACAAGTATCTGGGGATTTTGAACACATGTTTTTAGTTGTAAATTACTAAAATCTTACAGGTAGAAAGTCGACAATCGACTCTAGCATTTTTAGGCAACATGTTCTATTTGACTTCCCCATGGTGACACTTGGCCAATTATTGTCCTTATCCCACCATCCCCAGGCAACAACATAAAATAATTTGCTGTTTTTGATCACCTAACTATTGTGGTCAAAGAGATTCCCAACAGATTGGAAGTCTGCCACCCACATCTCATTCCATACATTATGGGCATGGGTCACATATTAGCAGCACATGTAAATCACAAAGCCCCTGCAGACTTCCAACTACATCAGCTATCAGTATGCATGATCTGCTAAGTAGATTCAATGAAGAAGCCACTTCCATATAGGATGCTCACCATTTTATAATCTTACATGGACTTGTTCATTCATCAATGTTCCCTTCCTGTACCTTCTTATTCAATCTTCTCTATTTCTCTAACCCAGGTTTCATAGACTTTTCTATTTTTCTCTTTTTCTTTCTCCACAAGGGGGCTAATAGATCACATAATATGCATGATCTTAAACTGTTTCACATGTGTGCATTGTCACTGGTCCTTAGTTGCATGTATCAGATAGCAACAATTCCAAATTTCACTTAATTATTCATATTATGATCTATCAGTTATGAAACATAAGGTTTAGCAAGCTGGACATTGGTAATTATTGTACATGAGAAGCTCTTACCCTGGCCTTTTTTAACATTTACAACCCCTCTTTGGTATATGTTATGTTCTATGCCTTAGTTAAGAACTGCTGACCTAAACTGTCTCCTTTCCCTTCCTGACTTATGGTAACATTACCAACAAAATTCTAGGCTCACAGAATCAGGAAAAATCAATGGGTGGTGATTTACCTGTGTTGTCCGTATGGGATCCTGATGGACCTTTTCATAAAATACCCAGAGTTTTGGGTCCCTTTCTTGACCAAGATTTTTAATATGGTGTGGGGGGTTTTGACCCCGTATATCGTGGCAAACTTCAGTAGTGGTTCCAATTTTTTTTAAAGGCAATATCCTAGACCCTAGGAGTTATTGGCCAATCTCGCTACTCGACTCCTCCTCAAAAGTAATGGGGGGGAGGTGGTTTTGGAACATTTGATCTCTTGGGTGAAGGAGAAAAAAATTATTTCTTGGGCCCAATATGGTTTCAGGAAAGGTGTGGGAACTATTGAGCAGTGCCTGAACATTTACCTTCTTAATGCCAAGTACAATTATATGAAAGGTGGGTCCATTCACTTGGCCTTTATGGATATGTCTAGCGCGTTTGAGTATATTAATAGGGAAAATCTCTGGGCAATTCTTCTAAACATGGGTCTTGATGACAGTCTAGTAGATCTTTTGAGACTCCTTCACCAGGGCCACAGGACAAAAAAAAGGTATGAGTTGAATGGCGAGACCACCTCCCATTTTGGTGTAAGTCGCAGTGTTCGCCAGGGGTGTGTTCTCACTCCTATTCTATTTCTTTTATGCATTAATGATCTAGAGAAAACCTTGGTTTCTACAGGAACTGATGTAACCTGCATACACAATAATGCCATTCCAGCCCCACTGTATGCGGATGATGCAGTCTTACTGGAAAAGGCCGCAAATGGGCTCAAACTGCTAGTGGCTAGTTTTGTTGAGTTCATGAAAAATTTAGACCTGGAAACCAACTTCTAGTAGACCTTTGTAATGGTTTGTGGCCCTACAAATACTAAGACGTGCCCTATGCAGACAGGAACTTTTAGCAAAAGTAGGTTCCTTCTCATATCTGAGGCTAGAATTTGATGAAGCATGTAGTTGGCTTCCCTGCTTAAAAACAGGGTTTTACGCATAGTGCGTACAGTGGATATTGCCCACTCCCTGGCCGCCAATATAGGACGGAAGCTGGTTGCCCCCATATTGGAGGTTTATAAAAGAAAATGTCTGCTGGCTTTGACCTATGGCATGGGGTTGTGGGGGTATAAAGATGTTGGGAACCTTCAGGTAGAGGAAAATCGATTCTGAGGCCAGTTGTTCGGTGTCCAGCCCTCTACTCCCCATTTTTCTGTCCACCAAGAATTGAGTCTTGAATACTTACAGGATAGAATTAGCTTCACCCCTTTGGAGCTGTGGTGTGCAATTTGGCTTAAATAAAGAAGCCGCCCTCAGCCAGCTGATAATTCAGGATTTCTTCTTAGTGATCCCACTTGTTCAGTCCCATGGCTGAAATACATCAAAGGACTTCTGAAATAAGTGGGTTGCCCACATTTGTTTAAAAATCCACATTTGATTACCAAAACAGACAAAACATGCATATGTGACCGCTTCCTTGAGTTAAGGTGGGAGGCTCATGACTCAAATGAAGTGGTCAAGGTAACTGTCAAAGATTAATGTATGGTACAAATGTGCCTGGGCCCAGCCCCTTATTTATTGTTTGTACATAATATGTATGAGAGATTGCTTTTAACCCGCTTCAGACTAGGGTCCCTTCAGTGGTTACTGTCCTTTCGTCAAATATAGTTCTACTCCAGCACTATCTTTATCTGCCCCTGATATGAGCACTCCCCACCAATGTATCAACTTTTTTTTTTAATAAAAATTCTATTTGTGCAAAAAAAATTACAAATCATATCAATTACATTAGGTTAATTTTAAGAGTTTTTTTTTTTCAACTTACGAAGTCAAACATTTACATGTTCTTCTGTAAATACTATGCACCTCTAAGAAAATTGCACTTGGTGCCTCTGTTGCGAAATAATAACTTTACCAATTGCAGGGCTGCTTTGCTTTTTCTTTGCCAATTAAATGATTATGAGGTATGTAGCTCCGTGGGCCATTTTTTTAAAGGAGCTGTGGCTGGTTTTAAAACAGTTGGGATGATTTGTTCGTAGGCGAGGACCCCTAAGTGTTTTTAATATCTTATATGTTTTTACAATTAATGTGATCGGTGTTTGTTTGAATTGCATATAGGGGAGGACCTGTAAGTGTTATTTATATTTTATATGCCTCTTTATCTTGCATGCATTTTAGTAACTTGAACTTATGTATGGTCTCGGTGATTTGCCTGTGATTTTATTGGTGGTTTTTTTGTGGATATTATTATATCCGAATAAAGATTTTACTACTACTACCGGCGTTTCCATTACATGCATACTATACTGATGCATGCCTTTAAAGAAAATTGTGCTGCTCTTCACACACATATTTCAATATTCCACGATACTATATGCCGATTGAAGAGACACGGAACCCTACTTTCACCTAACAGGACCATGAATTTCACCTCGCCTGCATTGATGCCTAAAACAGTACATGTACATAGTTATAGTGTGTAATTTCATCGCCTCTAAAATGTGATACAATCATTCTTACTGCAATGTGCAGCTGAATTAATGTCAATCAGTAACACTGGAAAGTGGGAACATTTGCATGCACATCATTGCCCACCATAGATGCATTGACAATTTTCAAGGGTGTCTTTCCCATTAACTTTAGCGTTCGACCTTTGTAGTCTACGAAGGTTTATGTACAGGGATGAGTGCTAGCTGCATTAATTTTCATGTGTTCTTTTTATATAGTCTGCTATTAAAGAAGGCTTTTAGAAAATGCTGGTCTGTGCCTTTCCTGGTGTACAAATGGAAACTGCATTTGTGACTCACAAACTAAATACTTTTCATCTTTGAAGACACTATAAACACATTATTTTAACACTTAACAGCATGACAATTAAAGTAGGAAGGTTCCTCGAGGGTCAATGTTTAAAGTGTTGGTGGAATCGTTTTCCAGTTTATAACTGGTTTCACGCTTAGACCCCCATTATGAGGCGGGGCCATATGGGCATCAATTCAGAAAATGGTACAGGTAGCAGAATTCATATCTCACACCCTTTGACCTCATGATGACATTGCAAGAAATACATCAAATGACCGTTGTCCCAATGACATCAACGGACGTTTCAACGCATGATATTTGCCCTTAAGGATGGTGTTAAAGAAATGTTACAGAAGGTGACAGAACATGCATGGATAATAGTATCAAAGAAGGGACAACATGGGGATTGTCTAGTAAATTGCGAGCTATACAGCATATTTTGAAAAAGAAGTACACAGGGTGCCATTTTGAAACACTAGCTAGATAATAAAAACAGTGTTACACTTAATAGATTCGAGAGGTATCTTGACATCAGAGTTTTTGGATGCAAAACAGATCCCACCATATGAGGCAATAATAGATCTAAGTACGCCCGCCCTTTCAATTAAACCTGTTTCTGCAATTTAGGTACAGGACTTTTCCGACACAAACATTCTGTTGCAAGTGGTCAAGAATTGCACCCGGGTGTGATGTTTGCCCTGCCTGTGAAGAGGCACCGGAACCTATAGCGCATATTCTATTCTTTTGTTCAGCATATTGCTACCAGAGAGCAAAGTGCCTAGCCCCTTTATGTAGGTAACTGGGCACTAGTGGGCACAATGAGGCCTTTACAATCCTCTGTTCAGAAACAAGCAGATTGGTGGTTTACTCTATGGTCAGATTCCTTATGTTAGCTTGGATTTGACATTGCAGTTGCATCCAAGTTAGTGATCAGGTGGTGTAATCCGGCTCTGCTCGAAAGTGATGCGCGTTTCGCCAAATTGCACTGTTCTACAGGCTCGAATGTAGAGAACTCCCTGCTGGACAACTCCTATCTATTTTACATTGATTATGCGTTGGATTCAAAAGAATCCCTCATGGTTTCAGTCACTCATTATGTCCTTGCACATGCGTCTGGTATATACTGAATATGCAGTTAATATTAAAGGTTGGGATTCCAAGTAGGAAATAAGATATTCTTACCTATTGTAGTTTATTACTTTTTGCTCATTTGAAAATGGGAGCAGCATTGTTTAAACAAATGAGTTAACGTGCTAGAAGGAAATCAAGTTAGCTGGAAAATGTTAGCACTGACAAAATTGGTTTTAGCTTTGAGTCTGTGACATCATTTGCAGACTAAAGCTAATTGTGTCCTGTACCTTACTATCTGTACTCTGGCTCTATACCCCAAATTAATGAATTTTCCATGCACTTGCACTTTTATTATTTTAAGTGCACCTCCACCCACCTCACGCATTTGCACTTAGAACTGAGATTATTGTACTTATGGTATCTATAGCCATAATCTAATCTAAACGTATTAAGGGAAGTTTAGTGTGTTATTCTGAGGCAACAATAGTTATTAGGCATAGCAAGTGACTTGTTAATTGATGGATAAATGTTTTTTTTTTTTAATTGAGTTTAATCTCGGAGTTTCTCTATTTATAGTTCCAAGCAACTTTGTTGAAGTATTATTTGAATTAGGTATGGATAAAATATGTTTTACGGGCCTTTGACCCATGCTTTTTTTATTTGTTGTTTACTTGTACACTGTTGTGGTGATTTTATGTTTTGTTTGTACTTTTATGATCTGGTGATCGAAATACAGTTATCATGAGGAATAATAAGAATACTAATAATCATTATAGTAATACAAAAATAACAGTTGCAATTTTAGAGCATCATTTAGTCAATATTTGTGGAGACATCAAAGATATTTGACACACGAGGTGTAAATTATTTATTGTGTACTCTAATTGAGCATATAGTTAAACTGAAAATGAGTAGCGAGTAGTTTGCACTTTTGCTACCTTTATCTAAGAAATGATCTTTCGTAAAATAATAATCGTACCAATTCTTTATGGTGATTTCAAAGAAGAGAAGGAAACAAGCACGTATTTTCTGTGGTGGGTATAATAATCATACTTGGATTTTTAGGTGGGTTTTTATGGTATTCATCGCTATCAATTTGTTAATGTTGGATGTCGAATCTTGTGGCACTGAAATGCTAGTCCATCTTGAGTTATTTGTTGTATTTTATTTCAGTTGATGGATATTTGTGAGCATCATGGAAGACATTGGTCATGTTTTGTAACACAATGTTGTAGTGTAGCCATTTTTAATGTAGCTTTTTGCGCGTTTGCTTAAAGTATTAGGCCTCTGTGCACTTTGTTCTAGATGCATTTTATTTAGCCTCGCACTGTTATTTTACAATAACCAGTTTCACGGTCTTCTTTTATTTTCTTCTATCACACTGTTTAGCTTACTTCAGCACTGAAGTTCTCAAACAATACATTCTTGCTCGCTCTGTGCTTCAGTCAAGGATACAGGGCCTGATTCTAACTTTGGAGGACGGTGTTAAACCGTCCCAAAAGTGGCGGATATACCACCTACCGTATTACGAGTCCATTATATCCTATGGAACTCGTAATACGGTAGGTGGTATATCCGCCACTTTTGGGACGGTTTAACACCGTCCTCCAAAGTTAGAATCAGGCCCACAGTCTGGTACATTGCCGATAGACGTGGTAGAAGTTTAGTCTTTAGGGTTCGTAGAAAGTACACATTCTTACGTAGGGACGTTTCTTAGAACACCGGCGTGTTAGATATAAAAACACTTCCTAGTCCAGGTACACGTAAGAGGGAGATTCCGACCAGGAACCCACAACTAGATGCTGACTGCCCTGTTGCAGATGCTGATCCCGATCACAGGCCTTTGCTCAGGTATGAGGGTCAATGTCCCCCCGGGGGAACCTGAAAGGCAGGCTTAGAGCTTAACATGCTGTGCTCAAAATAGAACTTAGAGGAGAGAACATAATCTAGTTGCACTATGATAGCATTATTCTTATGTTTCACTCTCCTCGTTACTATTTCAATCTTACTGTGTTGTATGATTCTGGTTATTGCGGCTCACGCCTTGTTCTCTAAAATGCAGTCATTTTATTAAACCAATCTTTAAAACTTAAACTGCCTTTGTCATTTATATATGAGACCACACTGTGTCTGAGAGAACTGGTTGGGACCTGAGTGACCATGACTTCCTTAAGAAGCATTAAGATGTCATGCGCTCGGCTGCCCAATTGTCTCTTCCCTTTGGAAGAGATAAGGCACTGCTAGTTAGCCGGAGCTCAACTCGGGTTTGGGGTGACAAGGGTCCTTCGCCGTGGGTTAGACTTAGTTCCCCACACTGTGAACGATCTTGCCGCCCCAAAAAAACAGTAGTCTCATTAGGATAATGAGAGCCTACGCGACAATGTAATAACTATGGCACACTGGTCACCATGCACCTATGCAAGTAGAGTGCTAATAAACCTCATCTCGCATGGGCACAACTCAATTCCTGCACTCATATGGACTCACCTGTCCATTGGGCTCACCCTGCACTCACATGGCCCACCTCTTCTCCATTCACTACAAGAGGCTCACAGACCCCAGCACATATACAGACAATGTAAGTAAGTAAGAACTTTCAGATGGTTAATGTATCCATTGCCCAAATCAGCGTCGTAACCAACATGTTTCGATCTTAGCGAGAAGCCTCAGTGGATTAATAAATGTACTGCATTGATCAGCATGGAAATGTAATTTCCATATTATAACTCTAGTGAGAGAGATGATTTGTAGGACTGCATTTGTATAAGATCACCTACACTCTAGAAAAGTTAAGGTTTAGAAGACAAACGTACGACTACGATACAGTACTGTTTCACCTAAGACCAGGGCTTCGCTTGAGCTGGCGGTCTTCAGTACACAAGCACCAGCACTTAATTGCCAACACCTGCACTTATAACAGTCTGCCACATGGTAGTGATGTTTACCTAATTTAGAGATAAGCACAGCAACAGTTCTATATTAATTCCATTTACATTAAAAATTATGAATAACTGCTGATCAAGACATTCTTATAGCTTTGGGGCTTGGAATGGTCTGATTGCGACACTTGTAGGAATGCAAAGGTTTGCAGTTGTGGTGGTGCTGTCATTGTCAGCACTGCAGGGCCAATGGGTGGTTTGAACTGCAGTGGCCTTCTGTAACAGGCCTTGACACTTTTTCTTTTTACAAATTAGGCACTGACTAAGACCATCAAGATCTTGTTAAGCCCCATATCTATTCCTATTCCCTGGTGGCCCTTCATCACTCTTGCCAGCAGGTCTTAAGCATACAATCTGTCACTTGCATGAGAAGAAAGCATAGCTAGTGGTTATTGCCCTGCTGCAGCATGATACATAGGCAGATATAGTATCATTGTATGTTCTATATGGAATGCACCTGCTGAATGCACATCTTGTACTTCGTGTCTGATACCTACATGGTGTCATAATAGTGCCCTGTTTCCACCTGCATCAATTCCGTCTTCTTCTGCTTTGCACCTATACATGCTTGGCATATGTAACAAAGGTTGAGGGAGGGGAGAGTCACCTGCTGTCAGGCCTGCTGTTCCCACTGCTGCCAAATCCATGGCGCATACCAGCATCTGGGCCCCGTTGACCTACATTGCAGGTGTGCTGTGTAGAGGCTAGTGCTGTTGGGGAGAGTGGACCTATGCCATGGGGATGCATTGAATGGGATTGGGCTAAAGCTGCTGGGATGGATAATCACAGGAGGGAAAAGGGGCGGGGAGGCGCGGCACGTGGCAGGGGCAACAAAAAATTGCAAACTTTTTTTTTAAACGTAACTTATGCGCCGCACTGCACCGCTCTGCTGCTCTCTTCCACTGCAGGCACAGGCTCTCAGCCTGCCTTGCATCCAATCTTAACGCTGCTTTCATGCTGCTGGCAGTTGGCACCAGGGGCTAGAGGCGTGGTAACTTGCACATCTATTAGAGAGCCAGGATGGGTGGGCAGAACAAGCTACCCTTTCTGCAGGGTAAAATCACTTTTTGAGTAGAAAAAATAAACTCAACTGTTGCTTTGTCATCACGCTGGAAGTGGCAGCTGTTTTAAAGAGGGAAACACCCTTATTTATAAATGGGGAAGCTTATGCCCCACTGGCATTAGGCTAATAAATAAAGCATGATCTGTGGTCTAGTTAATTTGAATAGTCAGCATGTTATGACCTGCTTGCCACCCTTAATGTTGTTGGCTCCAGTACAAATATGGCACATTGGAGGGCTTTCACCTTGCACACCCCTGCATCACTGCATAATATTACAGCTGGAAAATTAGTTGATGGAACACCCCTGAGGAGCAAATAGCAGTACATAAGCACTCTTTCTTGGCTGCAGCACTCAACCTCTGGACAATCATGTCCTGTAGCTAGTCAGAATAACATGTATGTGGAGAAAGAAATCCCCTCATTATGTTATGATATGCAGATTCGTAGAGGGCATCCTGGTGCTGAGCAGGTGTGAGCCAAACCAAACTTAGGGCCTAGCAGGACAACTCGGAAAGTTAGGTCTTTAGCTGCTTGCAGTATTCAAGAAGCGAGAAAGAGGCTCTTATGTGTAGTGGCAGGTTGTTCTATCTTTTGGGAGTGACGTAGGATGATTTGACCACCATTTTCCATACATGTGGGATGAGTGCAAGTAGGTGTCCAGAGAAGCGACTGTGTGTGGATGGTTTGTGAAGCACATGTGATTTGTAGGGTATGCTGGGCCTGTGTTATGTAGTGCCTTGAAAGTGTGGTTGAGGAGTTTGAATTACACTCCCTTGTGTACAGGACACCATCAGAGCTTCTTCAGAAGTTATTTGATTTGAATATGGCATGGGAGGTTGAGAGTGATTCTGGTTGCCGAATTCTGAATGGTCTATAGCCTTCTGGTGAGTTTTGTATTCCTCCCAGCTTGCTTGTGACCCAGACATGCTTGACAATTTTCTGGGTGCTGAGTGAGAGCCAGTTAACAAGTCTGCCGTAGCAAATTCAGGGTGTGGAAGCATAAGGCAGTGATGGTGTTGACTTGGGCTGCCACTTTGAGTTTGTTGACAATGAGGATCCTGGGGTTCTTGGCATGGGTGGTGGGGGGTGAGTGTGGGTCCTAGCTCTGTTGGCCATCAGCTTGAGTCCCATAGTGAAGTGCTCTTCCCAAAGATTATGATTTTGGTTTTGTCAGTGTTCAGCTTTAGACAGTTATTTTTCATCTATTGGGTGATTTCAGTTAAGTATATATCAGGTATTGTGAGTCCTGTTTGAGGGGGAGGGAATAAGTTGCTAATCATAGGCAAAGGAGATTAAGTTGATGTTGTGAGGACAGATGATGCTGGCTGGAGAGATCTTGTATACATTGAAAAGGGTTGTGCTCAGGGAGGACCTTTGTGAAACTTTACAGATGAAGTTGCTGCCATTTGAGGTGTACAGTACCAGGTGGACTGATGGCTCCTTCCAGTAAAAAAGAAGCCAATCCATCTGGGTGTGTGTCCTTGGATTCTGTTGTCTAGCAGACATTAGATGAGGGTGGGTTGGGAGAGAGAGTCAAATTCTGCATAGATATCCAGGAGGATGAGGACTGCCGTATCTCCACTGTTCAAAGTCACACAAATGACAGATGTCCTCAATGGCAGCAATGGGGACAGTTTCTGAGCTGTTGTTGGGTCTGAAAACATAATGGGGGTCATTACAACCCTGGCGGACGGTGTTAAAGCGGCGGTAAGACCGCCAACAGGCCGGCGGTAAAAGTTTTGGAATTATGACCGTGGTGGAAACGCCAACAAAGACAGCCCCTTTAACACTCTGACCGCCACAGCGGTACAGACCAACAGCTTGGCGGTCACCGCCAACAGACAGGCGGAAGACAATGTACTGCCCACAGTATCACAACCTACCAATCCACCACCTTTTCCGGGGCGGATTCACTGTGGATAAAAACACGGTGGAAACAGCCATTTCAAAGGGAAAACGCTCACCTCTACACATCCAACAAGGAATCAGGACACCATGGAGCCAGAACTCCATATTCTGCCAGCGATAGTCTTCCTGCTCCTATACGAGGATCATCAACGCCGGAGGCGAAGAGCACGGTGAGTACTGCACCTACGACATGGGGGAGGAGGGAGCCAAAATCACAGGGACATACACAACCAACATCCCAACCCCCACCCGACCCTCACCCACTACAACACACACACCAATGCATATCTATACATTACAGTAACACCCCCCAAGCCCCCCGGAAGAATGCAAAGACAAAAGGAAATGAGTTGAACCATTGTAATATATCAAAATACAGTAAGCAAATATATACAGATATATATACACATTAAACAAAAAATACACTACGATTAGTAGTGCAGGTAATGCACCATTCATTGTCCGTGGACCACTGGGCCCAAAATGCATGGGCGAGGCCCACACAAGATACCTGATCAAAATGGAGAGAACACTGCTGGGGCATCAGATAGAAATATAACACGCACCTCAGGGGGAAGGGAAGGGGGGGCACCTCAGCCGGATGAGTGCACCACGCCAGAATCCCGAGGGGGCTCCATGCCCATTGATGTATCCTGGGGAGTGCAAAGCCACAGTCTCTCAAGTCTCTACAGTGGGTGGTTTGCCCACTGCTTTATCCTGGGGAGTGCAAAGCCACAGTCTCTCAAGTCTCTACAGTGGGTGGTTTGCCCACTGTACCATCCTGGGGAGTGCAAAGCCACAGTCTCTCAAGTCTCTACAGTGGGTGGTTTGCCCACTGTACCATCCTGGGGAGTGCAAAGCCACAGTCTCTCAAGTCTCTACAGTGTGTGGTTTGCCCACTGTACCATCCTGGGGAGTGCAAAGCCACAGTCTCTCAAGTGGATAACAGTCTCCACTGGTGCTGTAGGGGGACTGGTGCCCAGAGTGCAGCACACACCCGTGACGGTCCCAATTGTGTCACTGCCCCTGCCGCAAATGGGCTAGCTGTACATTCCATGGCGGTCTTTGCCCTGTTCAGCGGTCCCTGGCCTGTTCAGCGGTGCTTGTGTTGCCAGTGTCTGACCTGTTCAGCGGTGCATTCCATGGCAGTCTTTGCCCTGTTCAGCGGTCCCTGGCCTGTTCAGCGGTGCTTGCGTTGCCAGTGTCAGACCTGTTCAGCAGTGCATTCCATGGCAGTCTTTGCCCTGTTCAGCGGTCCCTGGCCTGTTCAGCGGTGCATGCCAAGGCGGTCCTTCATTGCCCAGCAGGGCTGTGGCTGGCGGTGGCCTCCTGGCCAGTGACGATGGGGCTGCCCTCCTGGGCAGTGACTCTGGCGGTGGCCTCCTGGCCAGTGACAATGGGGCTGGCCTTCTGGGCAGTGACTCTGGCGGTGGCCTCCTGGCCAGTGACGATGGGGCTGGCCTCCTGGGCAGTGACTCTGGCCTCCTGGCCAGTGACGATGGGGCTGGCGGTGGCCTCCTGGGCAGCGGGGATGATGGCGGTCCTCTCCGCCGTGCTGCTCCTCCCAGACTTTGGAGATTTCTTCTGCCCCTTCCCCACCTTGGGAGGAGTCACAGCTGAGCCGTCACTCCCCCCGTACCCTTGTGAGCGGCTTTGCTGGCTGGAGTCTTCCCCCTCTCCCGCCGGGCACTGTCCAACTTCTGCTGCTTCACGGGGGGACTGGCTGTGTAACAACAGGCACCAATGGTCCCTTGGCTGAGGTGCTAGTACGGGACCTATGAGTTGGAGGGGGTGGTGGTGGGAAATAGGTTAAGGGGGGGCCAGGAAAAGTTTTTGGGAGACACTGGGACGGGTAGATGGAGTGGGTTTGGGAGTGGAGGAAGAGGTGGTGGTTGTAGGAGGTGTAACTTTTGTGGATTTGGGTGCAGGTGCATAGGCTGGAGGCTGTCATGAGGTGGATGGCAGTTGGGTGGGTGTGTGCCTGCGTTTGTGTATCTTCGGAGGGGGCGTCACAGACACACTGGGAGAGGACTCAGGGGACGTGTAAATGGTAGTGGGGATGGTGAGTGCACGTGAGCGGGGTGTGGTGGTGGGTGTGCTGGTGCGGGACGTAGTGGCTGTAGTGGTAGTGCATGCAGGTGTGAGTGTAGACGAGACTGGGAGGGAGGAGGGAGATGACGAGGAGGGGGACACAGTGGAGGCAGTGGATGTTGGTGTGTCTGTATGTGTGTGATGCTTGCGTGAGTGCCTGTGGGATGTGTGGTGCTTATGTTTGCCTGAGCTTCCCTTGTGTGGTGAAGTGTGTGCAGGCTGGTCTGATGGTGTGCTTGGGATAGGCAGAGGCACAGGGGATTGGGTCGGGGTGGAGGAAGTTGGAGGGGGGAGGCTAGACACAGGGACAATGGCTGCCATCAGTGCTGAGGCCAGAGTTTGCAGGGTTCGATGAAGGGCAGCCTGACCAGAATGAATGCCCTCCAGGAATGCATTAGTGTGTTGCAATTCCCTTTCTACACCCTGGATGGCATTCAAAATGGTAGACTGCCCAACAGTGAGGGTCCTGAGGAGGTCAATGGCCTCCTCACTGAGGGCAGCAGCGGTGACAGGGGCAGGGGCTGAGGTGCCTGGAGCGAAGGTGATGCCCACCCTCCTGGGAGAGCGGGCGCGGGGCACACGCTGAGGGGCTGCTGGGAGGGCGGTGCTTTTAGGGGGGGTGGCGGCTGTACTTATGGAAGTGAGGGGCACAGATTTTGCCACTGGTGTATTCTGAGTCCGTGGTGTGGCCCTCCATGGCCATGTGGGATGCAGCTCCCTCGTGCTCCGGTGCCACTGTACCTCCGCCTGATGATGCTGATGCACACAAGAACAGGGAGACCACAAAAAGGGGGGGGACGACAGAAGAAAGACAGGTTGAGTGCATGGCTTACCGCTACAGTTGGCGGACAATACAGACACAGCAGCCCCCTGCACTACATCGCGCTGTTGGGCTCTACAGATGCAATTCCTGGGATATGGCCTTAAAGGCTATGGACGACATCCGGCCACATAGATGACACAGGGGCATGAATACCTGTACTTGGAGGGGCCTAGCCTACGGAACTCGCCCTGGCGTAGGTAAACCCACAGACCTCCTCCCCACACAGATACCGTCACTGCACGCAAAGTCCGCTGAATGATGTTGAACTCACCCCCTTGTGTCTGCTGTGATGCCCTCAAGCATCCATCCAACTCAGGGTAGGCCACCGCCAGGATCTGGAACATCAGGGGGGTCATGGTTCGACGGGCACACCTCCCACGTTGGGAGGCCATCCCCAGTTGAGCCTCTGCCGTCTTCTTGCTCCAGCGGCGAATGTCCTCCCATCTCTTCCGGCAGTGGGTGCTCCGTCTGTGGTGGACCCCCAGGGTCCGGACGTCCTTGGCGATGGCATGCCAAATATCCTTCTTCTGGTGGGCGCTGACCTACATGACATGTTCAGGGGAAGAAGAGAAGTCATTAACAACTGCACCGTCTAAGTGAATGGCCCACATCCATACCCTTGCCATGTGGCACATGCATTCACAGTCCATCATGCACGCAGAACTGTGCCCCCTTCATTCTTTCAACCAGCCGTCTCCACACAGGCATAGCCCATACAACATGCTCCCTGTGTACTTACCTGTTGGTCTGGAGGACCGTAGAGTAGCGTGTACTGGGGGAGGACCCCGTCCACGAGCTTCTCCAACTCCTCTGCAGTGAAGGCAGGGGGCCTTTCCCCAGACGCACAAGCCATTGTCTCTTCCAGACCGAGGTCACAGCAGCACTTGCAGTGTAGGTCTTCTCCTGTCGAAGATCAGGTATCGAGTGATTCAACAGATAGAAAATCGCGGTCACGTCCGCGGCGGTCACGTCCGCGGCGGTGCGTAACATCACCGGCGGCGTACTTCGTCATTGGCTCCTAGGACCCATAGGTTCCAATGTTAACCAATGCAGCATTGAGCCGCGGTCTTCGACCGCCTACCTCGGCGGTGTACAATGCCAGCGCAGTTACCTCACATCCCATTGTCCTACTTTAGAGGTCAGGCAGCCGCCATTTCAGGGGCCCACATGCCCTAATTACCAACTGCGTCACACAGACCTAGGCCTTGTCGCACAACACAAATACAGGCCACATTTTGTGTATGAATGGTGTTCTGTGTAGACTGTGGGTACATACCTCTGAGTTGTTTGACACTGTGGTCGCTGTTGTCATTCCTAGGCACCGTCTGCTGGGACATGTGAGGAGATGGCGGAATCCTCCGGTGTACCGACCGCTAGTGGACCTGTCGACAATGGAGGAAAGACATTTGATCATCACCTACAGGTTTGACCGTGCCACAATCCAGGAACTGTGTGCCCAGTTGGAGCCTGACCTGATGTCAGCAATCCGCCATCCCACAGGGATCCCCCCTCAAGTGCAGGTGCTATCAGTGCTCCATTTCCTTGCAAATGGGTCATTTCAAACAACAGTGGCCATGGCATCAGTGATGTCCCTGCCTATGTTTTCCAACGTGTTGTCTAGAGTGTTGTCTGCCCTTCACATGCAGAGCTACATCGTTTTCCCTCAGGTGGAGGATTTGCCCACAGTTAAAGGTGATTTCTATGCCCTTGGACATATCCCTAACATCATCGGTGCCATTGATGGGACCCATGTAGCTCTGGTCCCCCCCCTCAGGAGTGAACAGGTGTACAGGAACCAGAAGAGTTATCATTCCATGAATGTACAGATAGTATGTTTGGAAGACCAGTACATCTCCCAGGTAAATGCTATGTTCCCTGGTTCAGTGCATGACGCCTACATCCTGCAGAATAGCAGCATCCCTTATGTGATGGGTCAACTCCAGAGGCACCGGGTGTGGCTAATAGGGGACTCTGGTTACCCCAACCTGTCATGGCTACTGACCCCAGTGAGGAATCCCAGGACAAGGGCAGAGGAACGCTACAATGAGGCACGTGGGCAGACTAGGAGGGTGATCGAACGGACCTTCGGCCTCCTGAAGGCCAGGTTCAGGGGCCTCCATATGACAGGTGGTTCCCTATTCTACTCACCAAAGAAGGTGTGCCAGATCATCGTGGCCTGCTGCATGCTTCACAACATGGCTTTGCGACGACAGGTGCCTTTTCTGCAGGAGGATGGTCCAGATGACGGTGTTGTGGCAGCTGTGGAGCCTGTGGAGAGTGATTAGGAGGAAGCAGAGGAAGAAGACATTGACAACAGGGACTCAGTTATCCAGCAATATTTCCAGTGACACACAGGTGAGAACACATTCCTGCCTACTACAAGTACTTCCACACTTCTACCTCTATCCTGTCTGTCGATTTCAACCAGTATATGGTAACTGAGTTGTACATTTCCCTTACGGTTCCACAGGTGTGGTTTTCAACGTGTGTCATCTGCTTAGATTCCTCATGGACTTGAGATGTGTGACATAGGTATGTTGACATTACATTTGAAAGAGCATTTTGACACTGTAATTGCAAATACACATTTTCGAAACCACAGACTGAATCCAGATTGTTTTGTGATTCAAGGGTGTTTATTTAAATACAAAATATTGGAGGGGGAAGTTAAATGGTGAGGGGTGATGGCAGAGGAATGTCCATGGCAGAGTCCAGTCTATTAGTCTCACAGGTGCATTGCCCATATGGGCATAGGAAGTGGATCTGGGGCAGTTTAAATATGGACAGGGTGACAAAGTGGGACAGTGGGATGACAATCAGGGTGGTCTCATTTCTTGGCGGGGGTTGTGGCATCGTGCTCTGTCCTGTTCCTGGATCTCAGGGACCGTTTGCGGGGTGGTTCTCCATCTGCAGGGGGTGGGGTGCTGGTGTGGTAGTCCTGTGGCGGTGCCTCTTGTCCACTAGCGCCGGCGGAGGTGGTGGGCAGTTCATCATCCATGCTAGTGTCATGGGCCCCTTGTAGTGCCACAGTGTCCCTCCTGATGTTAATTATTTCCTTCAGCACCCCTACAATGGTGCTCAGGGCGGAGCTGATTTTTCTGAGTTCCTCCCTGAACCCCAAATACTGTTCCTCCTGCATGCACTGGGTCCCCTGAAACTTGGCCAGTACCGTTGCCATTGTCTCCTGGGAGTGGTGGTATGCTCCCATGATGGAGGAGAGGGCCTCGTGGAGAGTGGGTTCCCTAGGCCTGTCCGCCCCCTGTCACACAGCAGACCTCCCAGTTCCCCTGTGTTCCTGGGTCTCCGTCCCCTGGACCGTATGCCCACTACTACTGCCCACAGGTCCCTGTTGTTGTTGGGGTGTGGGTTATCCTGGGTTCCCTGTAGTGGTGGACACACAGCTGATTGACGTGTCCTGGGGACGGAGGTATGGGCCCGCTGGGTGGGTGCTGTGCTGGTGTTATCAGAGGGTGGAAGCTCTGTGGTGGCCTGTGACTGGGTGTGGGGAACCGACTGTCCCGAGGCCCACGATGGTCCGGGCTGGTCATCTGGATCCAGCTGGACAGAGCTGCTGTCATCACTGTGGGCCTCTTCAGTGGGTGGGGTGGAGATGTCTGTACCCTTCTGTCTGGTGATGTTGGGTAGTGGTCCTGCAGGGGTGTAAAAGCATGATTATTGCATCTGTGTGTGTCATGGTGTGCAATGGGTGGGTGACCGTGTACCCCAGTGCTAGCATTCCTGTGGGGGGCTTGTGTGATGATGGTTGAGGGGGGTGTTATGGGTATGTGCAGTGGGCATGCTTTATTGATGGGTGTCCATGCTGTGTTGTGTCATGCATGGTTTGGTGTTGGGATGTGTGGTTTGTGATGTTGGGACATTTGTGAGGAGTTGGAGTGATAGGGGAGGGGTCGAGGGTGGGGGTCTGTGATAGCATGCAGGTAGGCTGGGGGATATGAAAGTTAAGATTTGACTTACCAGAGTCCATTCCTCCACCGACTCCTGCGAGGCCCTCAGGATGCAGAATCTCCAAGACCTGCTCCTCCCATGTTGTTAGTTGTGGGGGAGGAGGTGGGGGTCCGCCGCCAGTCCGCTGTACCGCGATGTGGTGTCTTGAGACCACGGAAGAACCTTCCCCCGAAGGTCGTTCCACCTCTTCCTGATGTCGTCCCGATTTCTTGGGTGCTGTCCCACTGCGTTGACCCTGTCGACTATTCTTCTCAATAGCTCCATCTTCCTTGCAATTGAGGTGGGCTGCACTTGTGCCCCAAATAGCTGTGGCTCTACCCGGACGATTTCCTCCATCATGACCCTGAGCTCCTCCTCCGAGAACCTGGGGTGTCTTTGCCGTGCCATGGGGTGGTGTAGGTGATGTGTGGGGTGGTGTATGTGGTGATAAGTGTGGTGATGTGTAGTGGTGTGTGGTGTTTTGTGCGTGAAAGTAGTGTGGGTGATGGTGTTGTGTGCCTGTAGATGCTGTTGTTCTTGCTGGTGCTGTCTCTCTCTGGCCTTCTTTCCGATTTTTTTGTCATGGGGGTTTGTGGGTAATGTGGGTGTGTGTTTTATATTGTATTGGGTGTGTGGGAGTGGTGTGTGTATGTGTATCAGGTGTGTGTATTTCGAATTGTCCAATGTGGTTGTGTTTTGTAAATGTGTGTGTATTTTGAGCGCGGCGGTGTGTACCGCCAATGAAATACCGTGGTTGAAAGACCGCCGCATGGATTCGTGGGTCGTGATAGTGTGGGCGTATTTCTGTTAACGTGACGGTGGAGGTTTTGTTTTCGCCAGTTTATCACTGACCTTTGGTGTGGTGGTCTTCAGTGGGTGTCTGGATTTTGTCGGATTTCGAGATGTGGGTCATAATAGCTGTGGCGGAATTCCGCGGCAGCGGCGGTGTGTTGGCGGTCCTCTGCACAGCGGTAAGCGGCTTTTACCGCCAATGTTGTAATGACCACCAATGTGTTGTTGAGGAGTCAGTGGTCATTCAGGTATTGGCCGAGAATGGTAGCAGGGAGATCGGTCTGTCGTTGACAAGCACTGAAGAGTTTGCAGTGGATTTGCTCAGCAGTGGGAGGACAGTTGCATGTTTTCCTGTGTCTGGGAAGGTTGTGGAAGAGGGGTGGCATTCAGAATGGGTGTGAACATGGCGCTGATAGGTTTCAGTCCTCTGGAGTAGGCGTGACTTTGGAGTTGATGGACTCTATGATGATAGCAGTGTCTTTTTGCAGTGATGATATGCCATGTGGTTTGCATAGGTTCTCTGGATAAGGTCAGAATGCATTTGGCAAAATATGTTGGGTCAGTTGTGGGTTCAAGTAGGCAGTAATTTTGTTTTGCTGAAGAATTGGGAGAGATTGTTGTTGAGGTCCTGCAGGGGGGAGATCCAGTTAAAGGCACCTACTGATGAGGTGAAATTATTCACAACAGTGAAGATTTTTTCACTTCTGTTGGTGCTGGCATCAATGCACTCTGTCTGAATGATGTGTTTGGTGGAAGCATCTCAGGTTGTATTTAAACTAACTCCCCTCTCTATAGTCTTGTCTTATTCTCCATTTGTATTCCATTTATTTGAAATGGTACTTCATCAGTCTGAGTTCTTTCATGTGCCAGCTGGCCTGGGTTCTAGGTCTTGTTCTATTGCTAACTTTAAGGGGTGCCCTGAGGGTCCGCACAAATGTGATGAATTGTTGAAATTCTTGATAGCTTTGGGGATGGGGTTGCTGTGTTCGGGTCAGTGAGTGTTGAGAGCAGTGTTCCTGTCCTTATCAGTGATGCTGTTCCAGTTTTGGAAGGCTGGTCTAGTGATGGCATGTGTCCATTGGACCGGAATGGGGTTGCTGCACTTGATGAGGGAGTGGTCTGTTCTGGAGAATGGTGTTGGCTTGTTGACTCTGATGTTGTTGAAGGTAGTGAAAACAGGGTCCAAGATGTGTCCAGTGATATGGCTATTGTTTTTTTTAACTTTTTGGGTGAGACCTAGGCTTCCAAACTCTATAATGTGTAATTTTGAGTTGGGATCACATGGTTTTTCAGATGAAAGTTCAAGTCTTTGAGTAGGAGATAACTGCTAGTGTCAAGGGAAAGTGATGCAACAAAGTCTGTGATGGTGTCAGTGAAGTTGGTGTGTGATCCTGGTGGTCTATAGATGAGAGTACCAATTAGGGTGAAGTTGGTTGTGATGTGGCACTTGAACAACAGGTGTGCCATGTTGGAAGATGACATATCTGTTAAGGTAGTGCAGCTAATGGTGTTCTTCTAGATGATGGTGATTCTGCCTATGGCTTGTGAAGTCCATGTTGGCTGGTATTCTTGTAGCTTCAGGGATAGCTGCAGCGATGTCAGGTGCTGATGAAGGATCCAGACAGGTTTACATGGGAAAAGTAGATTCAGTACATTGTAATGCAGCGGATCCCAGATCTCTGAGGAATGTTCAGTAAGGTAGCCGGTCTTGAGGAGCATGCATGCAAGTGTGGAGTGTTGTGAGGGTGGTTCCAGCACTGTGTGAGTGTGAGAGTGGGGTGTTGGGTGTAGTCGTTACCAGTTTGACAAGTCTGCCCTCCCCTCAACGTTCAGCACATTCGCCAATATGGTTAACTTTGGAGTGGAAAATAGTTATTTAGATCCCCCAACATCCAACACTTTTCCTAGTGTGGTTATTAGAGGTGCTCAAAATTTGCAAGGTTTGATTTTGCAGAATGACATTAAAGTTCAAACAAATATGTGAAATAACATGTAGATATACTAAATGTGAATCTGTTGCTTTGCACTATATTTTATTTTAGCATGAACTTAGTCCTTGTGCCAATTTGTGGCACAAGGATGCATTTAAACAAAAGCAGAGTGAACAAAAGATGTTGTTCCTGTGCATTCATGGCAAATATTTACAGCTAATGACACCATTCACTGTACATTTTTACTGTAAATGGCACATAATTATGCAAAGTGAATAATGGCATGCTTTTATGCTTTTAGGTATTTCACTTTACAAATGTAATGAAAAATCCCCTACATGACATGAATGACAATAGCATAATTTAAATATCTTTCAAGACTAGTGGTTATGTTTGAAGTGAGAAGAGAAATTCTGACCTCTTCCTCCCAGAAGTACAACATCTTGCCCAGTTTATTTAAAGTTGAAGCGCAAAGCTTAATCTAACAACCCTTCTTCTGAAACTCCAAAATGTTATCCAGTTTGAATATGTTTGGAATTGGAATAGTAAATTTGACCACCCACTCCTCAAAGTGTAACACTCCCCTGATGTTGTTAGTTTTGGAGTGCAAATAATAAATGTGATTCCCCCAAAGTCAAACTCTTTGCTCAATGTGATTTAGATTGAACTTGAAATAGTAAACTAACCCTTCCAAAGTTCAACACCTTCCCCAATGTGGTTAAGTTTGTCGTGGGAAGAGCAAATCTGATCCCCCAAAGTCAAACACTGTTGGAAAGTGGATTATTAGTAAAGGCAGGGAAGTGCCTACGCCTAGTAATAGGCCACCAACTTCCACTTAGGTCCCGGTAGGTCTCAATAAATTAAACCCAGCTCAACCCTCGGTAGCTTAGCAAAGAGCAACAAGGCTTTACTTAGGGGACAAGTTTGTGAATCATTTAAAAATTACAAAATAGCAAATAAATAAAACACAAAACACAATAAAAATCCAACAACAGTTTATAAAAATAGATGATTTTTTGTATATGTAAAATAACACCAAAATGATTAAAAGCAGATAAGGTGAACCAGAGTTCTGATTTTTTTAAGAATCTATTTTTTCTAATGCATAGAAGCAACTAGTGCTCAAAAGGTTAAAAAAGGTCCCACTAGACAGGGACAAAGTCCAGAGTTCAGGCCACCCATGAGATAACACTTTTACCTTTACTTTCAGAAGTGTTTCTTGATTCAGGAAAATGGTCCACAGCACCAGCCAAGGGTTCAGAGGCTCTGGTTTGCCTCTTGGGGTCTGGGACTCCAACTGCAACAATGCATCTCTTCCACTTATGGAGTTGAGCCAAACATCTCCAAACTTCTGGATCTTCTTACAGAGATCTTTTTTGGGTCCTTGAATTGTCCACAACTTAATCCAAGGTTCCAGAAGCTTTGAGTTGCTCTTTGGGAGTTAGAACTACAATTCCAAGAATACACCTGCTCAGAATCCTCAAATGGCCATTTGCCGCTGGTCAGCTGGGCTCTTCTTGCAGGACTTGATTCAGGGGACTCTGAGCAGCTCCTTTCTACCTGCAGCAAACAGGGAGTCCCATCAGGAAGCAGTAGAAGATAGTCAAAGTCCTTTTAGTGCTGAAGAGATGCAGTCCTCCAGAGTGCAGTGACCAGGTACAGGTCAGGGGTCCAGCAGGGCAGTCTTTCTTCTTCTTTGTCTTGTTCCTTGTAGGGATCTGAGGTGTGGGTGCAGCTCTGCCATATTTTTCTTTGCTCATGGGGAGGGAATCAGAGGGGGCTGACTGTCCAATCACAGGCAGGCTCCTTCCCCCTTTGATGACCACTACCTGGGAAGTGTGGCAAAAACCAATCCCAGGGAGCAACATTCTTCAAAAATCCAACATGGCTGAAACTGACTTTTGGAGGTTAGATCTGGCTGAGCCCACCCACTGGTGTGGCATAAAATCCTAAATACACCCCTCTCCTACTCTCTCCTAATCTAATCAAGAGGATTCCTAATTGTCTGGGGTTGCATAAAATGCGGGAAGTCCTGAGCTGCTCCAAGTGTCCTTCCCTGCCTTTGAAGTAGGGTTTGGCTGCTCTCCCCCCATCCTGTTTCACCTTCCGCTGAGGCCGATCTCTCCCCACACACATTCTTTGTGTTCAGCCCAGGCCACTTCACACCTAATTAAGGCAGCCTGGCCCAGATGCCAGGGTCTCGCTGTTGGAAAATGGGTTATTGGTGAGGGCAGGTAAGTACCTACACTTAGCAATAGGCCACCAACCTCCACTTAGGTCCAGTTAGGTCTCAGTAAATTAAACCCAGCTCAACCCTTGGTAGCTTGGCAACGAGCGACAAGGCTTAACTTAAGAGACAGAGTGTAAAGCATTCAAATATCACAGAACGGTAATTAAATAAAACACAGAAAACAGTTTAAAAATCCAAAACCAATTTATAAAAATAGATTTTATTTTTATCTTTAAAATGACACAAAAACGAATGAAATCGGATAAGAGGAACCGAGATATGAATTTTTAAAGAATTATTTATTTTTTTGCGTCTAGAAACAAAAAGCGCCAATCGGGTCATCTGGTTGCACCTCGACCGCGGCAAAGTCAAAGTTTAAGGCCGACCGCAATGGAGCCCGGCTCGGCTACAGGATTCTTTCTTGGAGATCAATCTGAGTAGTTGATCAACAAGCAAGAATTCACTTCCCGGTACTCTAATGCATATATGGGCCATTGCCTTTGCTCCCTCCACCTCTCCTGGGTCTAACAGTGTTTCTGACCCTCCTGAGGGATAATAGCCCTATTCCACCATGCCCAATGGGCAGTAAAACCTTTAGATTCCAGGGATTATTTATGTAAATTATTTGGCAGGGGTGGTGTAGCCCTTCCTGGCAATGGCCTACTCCTGGGTGGCAGGTTGTGGAGTTTGCCCCCAATCTGTCCCTGCAGGGGAGTAGAAAGCCCACTAGACTCTAGGGACCTGTTTTCTAAAAAAAAATATGGGTGGGGGCGCCTACCCTGGGGTAGAACCCTGACCCTAACCCAAAGAGAAAGATGCAGCCTTTTTGCCCCCCACCCCCTGGAGGCAAATTTGGAGGTTTTCCTCAGTCTGCCCCCATGGACGGAAAGACCACTATTCAATAGGGATTTTGTAAGCAAATTATTTGACGGGTTGGGTCTGGATCATCCTGGCATACAAATATTTGCCCACCCCCAAGGCGCACTGCAGTCTTTCTACTCCCTTGGTAGGGGAGTCAATATGTTTGCCCCCAATTTGCCTTCCCAGAAATACCACTAGAAGCCAGTGAATTCTAGATATTTTTGAAGTAGTAATAGAGGAAGAGAGCCCTATTATAGAGTCATGCCCCTACTTCAAAGGGGGGCAATGCATTCTTTTTGCCTCTCTGGAAGGTAGATTGGAGGTTTTACCACAATTTGCCCAGAGGGGTCAAATTTCACTAACTACCAATAGCAAATTTTAGGCATTTATTTTAAAGAAGTGGGAGAATCTCTCAATGTGCCATTTGAAGGGTGAAAGCCGACTAGACATCAGGGATTTTACAGTTGGGCAAATAAAGAGGTTGGGATGTCCCATCCTGGCATTGAGTATGCCACCATCCCGAAATGGGTAACCCAGTCTTTATGTCACCAGGGAGCAGATAGGGAGTTTAGGAAACTGGGGTTTTGATGAAGAGGCTAAAGACCCTTTTCAAGTAACAACTACAATCCTTGTCTGCCTGACCCATAAAAATCACTACACCAACCAGTGCATAACCCCATATTAGCTTGACACAAAAGCAATCAGGCCTAACTTACAGACAAATTGTAAACTGTTTATTCAGCACACAAACATTAATAAAGTGAAAACACACCACTAGAAAAATCTCACACCAATTTATAAAAATGGAGTACATTTTAACAAATAAAATGATACTGGAATGGCAAACATCTGTAGAACTGGAGATATGCAGTTTCAAGGTTTTAGGTAGGTATAACACCTAAGAGCATCAGGCACCACTCACTGCCATCTGATCGTGCAAGATCTTTTGAAAGTCACAAATTCTGGCCGACCACAATAGAGCACAAGCCAGATACAGGACCCACCGTAGTCTCACTGAAAAAGTTACCTTCTCCAAGTTCTACGCAAAGAGTCCAATTTGCAGTGGTAGAGGCTTTGAGGAGCACGGAGAGCATTATGGATGGTTGTTGCTGTTGCGTGTGGATCCAGTCAGGTGTCAGAGATGGTAGTTGCTCAAGCTTTGTGTTGGTGGTCACTAAGGGCTGTTGATGCTATAGCGTGAATTTCAGATCTCATCTGACCCTATTAGAGAGTTGGCGGATCATCAGAAAGTGCAAGAAAGATACTAGTTATCACCAGACAGAAACAAAAGCTAGGAGTGCTCATGGCTTCATCGAGAATTGTATAGTATGGGAATCCTGCCAAACTACCAAGCCTCAAATTGCCAAGTCATGAAAGACCTCCGGTTGAATTCTGTTTGCTATTGCTGCTGCATCAGTGCATTGTAGTAGCCAGGTCTGGTCCTTTGTTGCTATGCTGTTTACTACACTGAGCAGTGGTGATACTGATGTGCCGATCCCTTGTTGCTCATTGGTGACTGCGGATCCTAGTGTGGGTGCAGGGGGTGGGATGGGTAATGGGGAGCACAACAGAAGAGCGGGTGTGCAGGAGGGGCCAGCAAGAGCTTCCCCATGGTGAGAAGGCAGCTCCTATCCCTTCTGCAAACTCAGGTGTGCTCTCCCTCCTCACATGTTTATTCTCTTCAATGCAGGACTGCGTTTGATGGAACTAGAATTCACCAAACATAACTGACTAGCCTAAAGCAGTAACCGGCAATTGAACATAAGAAAGATTGAAGTGGAAAGTGAGTGGTTACAAATGACCAGGACAATTGTTGAAGTGCAAGCAGATATGAATTGTAGAGTACATTTAACTTTAGTAACAATTACATCAGAGTTCAAATTAACCAGCGCACAGAGACTGCAGAACAGCACCATATCTTAAATGATGTGGGACTGTTCTGCCCTCACCTCATTTAATACCAGGCAGCACAGCAACCTTATTTGCTGCCCTGTGTTGCATGATGTCTCTGAAAATCCAGCCCTCATAGTCTGCTGTTGCAGACTATTCTTGCCATTGTAGTCCCAGTGTGTTGTTATAGATTTTCACTTTCGGTTGAATCTATAACAGTAGAGTGGGTTTCAGTGGTTAGCTTACAGTGCTATGGCAGTGTATAAGAACATATAATTATTATTATAGCAGAAATTACAACCAACATACATTGTTTTTCTATGTCTTAACCATGAAAGGAAGTTCAAACAAGAACCTTTTTAATGTTGTTTATTGTAATATAGGATTTAATGTATTTCTGGGGGATTCCACTTAGAAAATAAGGCATCTGAACTTGAAGAAAAAAATATATGTTTTGCATTGTGACTGATGAAGTAAATGAGACTAACTTGCCTTCAATATAAATGCTTTGTTCTCCAACTGTAACAATTTTGCAACAGTTGGTGCAATACATTAAGATCTCCGCCTACAGCGGATTCACATCCTTCTGTCTTTCCAATAGTTGGGATGGGACAGTGTGACCAGCTTGCACAGAGGGTCCATCAATTTGACTTGGAAGCCTCTTCTATACGAAATGTTCACTCTGCACAAGCTAGATGTTTGTGCGTTGTGCCAAGGGTTTAAATGTTTCTTCATGCCAGATGTTCCAAAGGAGTACTTGATTGCAGTATCCCTGCTAAACTCCTTCTGGCCTAGATTGTATTTTATCCCTGCTTTTTCTGTCCTAGACTCTGGCCTTGATAGGCTTCTCCTTCTCTTCATTGAATTCCTCAGGTCGCTTCACATCAGCAGTTATTTAATTATAGGTTCAGCTCCCAAAAAAATTGTGGAACCCTCCAAACAACAGGGATCAACACAGTATGTGGACACATGCATGTGCTTCTCCTTGGTGAGTTTGAATGGGTGAGATCTTTCCGAAATGTAGCAAGACACACATTAAAACCAATCAGATATCTTTCATTTCGGTCACAGGTTCTTCAGTACCATTTTCAGGTACCACAGCACAGCTACACCTAGAGATGCAGAAACTTGACAAACAACACAAGACATACTGATTAATGGTGGCAAAGAGAAAACCTCTAGGTTCCAAGTTAAATTAAATCACTCTTACATACCAAACAACTTTTTATAATGTTTTCCATGTTGCATGGTACTCCAATAGAACCTGCAAACGGAAGTAACCCCCACACAGGTTAAAGTGATGTTATAGTAGGTAATTGTAATAAAATCATTACATTACAAAAAAAAACTTGGAAAGTCACTGAAAAAGACAAAGGTTAAAGTGATGGTATAGTTAAGTATAGAAAAAAATCTTCTCTGAAATAGAAAAAAATCTCAGAAATTAATTGAAAAAAACATAGGATTAAGGAATGTTACATAATACTATAAAACTTAACGTAACATTTTAAATCTGAAAAATAACTGCAATATTCCAGTTATAGTTCAGTGAGCGTACTGTAACTTGTGGCCCCACCGAATTACTCATTACATGTTTAATTACCTCATTGATGACACTAGTGACAACACTGCTAGCATCATCCAATCTAATACCATAGTTCAAATTACTCTATAAACCAGTAAAAAATTTCAGAGAAGAAAGTCAGTAGTGCATGACCTAGAATCATGTAAACCATAAATTGACTGCATGTAGATGAGTGCATGTACAAAGGAGAAATAATGTAGTCCTGGAGACAAGTTGGGAAAAATGTTGAATGGTGCAACTTTAACTACTGGTAAAGTTTTAAATCCAAATATTACTTCATGTGAACAAGGTAAAGTCTGCACACATGTTTAGATAGTTGCTGGATATATTTCAAACAGTTGGAGGGTTAAATTAAAGGTTTGTTATAAAAAATATATGGCAAAACTAAAGCTTTTCTTTTCAATACATTTACTCACGTGTACATTTCTGAGAGCATAGTGGTGTGAAAGAGTTGTTATGTAGTGCTAGAAACAAGTAGAATAAAAATTGCAGTGTTATAGGGTAGACATATTTCTTTACAGAAGTTCAGTGAAATTCTAATAGATTAGATGTTGTTGAAGAATTTCTAATGTGTGGGTGATTCATTTACAATCACAAAGTGATTCTAATCTCTGTTCTGGTGATGTCTGCCACTCTAGTAATCATAGGAATATTTTGAATGTATTTTCAAATACTATGGATGATTGTGTACACGAAATCCAAGATGCTAGTACATGTTCCCTAGTGCCTAATGGAAAGAGGTGAACTTGCAGCTTACAATTTTATGGCAGATGAGGTCATAAACAAATTCAACTGATTAAAATAGATATTAAACAAAAATACTGTTCCCCTAATCCCACTCCTTACAGAGATTTAATTAACAACAAGAGCTTCAACCTTATGTATTTATGATACAAGTGTGGCACACCTGAGGTCTTCTTGATGGAATCAAAACTGTAACACCTAAAGTATGTATTTTCTAAATCAACCAAACAGGTTTTTGTTCACATGGAAATTATGGTTTATGCTTAACAAAACTAAAATGAGGACACATTTTCTGAGTTCTAAAATAGTGACAGAAGGCTTTTAAAGTAGTTGCTATCTCTAGGTGTTTTTGTAGGTTGAACAGTTGTTGATTGGGTTATATCCAGGCTACATTTTGATTATACTTGGGTTACATTTGTGCTCTTGTTTCTGGGGCAGCCAACTTGGGAAGTTATTTTTGTTATCAAGCCCCCTCATTTCTTTATCTACTGAAGTATACTCCATAGGGAACATGTTAGGTTGTATAGTTTTGATTCAGTAACTTTAGATGTGCCACCCTTTCATCATAAATGAAAATGTTAACACTAGTTGTTCATTAGAACCCTTTGTGAGAACGCAGCAGAACACTGGGGAACCAACTGACAGCTATTGCTTCTGTTGAAAGTACATATTTTACTCAGCATGTCAGACTTTAGTCTCACATGGCTGAGGAAGATACTTTGAAGTTACAGAAAATATGGTCTCATTTTATCTTCTATGGGACTCTCCCTAGCCTCTATGAGAAAGCATGAGAGAAAACAGTTTTCTCTTATGCATGGTTCATCACATCTGAGTAGAGGATCACCATTTTGCTGAGTATAATAACCTTCAAATGCCCCACATTTCCTAAAGTAAGCATGGCACCACTAACAAATGATTTATATTGTAGCTAAAAACCCTTCATATGTGCTCATTTTTTTACAGTCTTCGGCAACAATGCTTTGTAATGGTTATCATGTTCCAGAGTCCTGTAATGGATGTACAGCATGTTGTCAAAGTTGTAGCTATCCAGTCTCTAGGAGGGGGTCACTTTGGGACTCTTCCACATGCCCTTTGGGGTCAGGGTGTTCTCACTCTCTTCCCTTATAGGCCATGTCCCTCAATCATGCAATGGCTGCCACAACATATTGTTCTGTTGTGTCCAACTAGTCCCCTTTAAAGTGTCCAATCTGAAGATATCAGGACACTAACTGTCACTGTTAGACCTGACAGCCTTAGCCACTTCTAACAGTCACCAGCCACAATTTCTGGGTAAAGATCTATGTTTCTGCCAAATTTGATGAAGTTCTTTTCAGCTGTTATTTTTCTAAAATGCTGTCTAATTCCTATGGGAAGGTGCATGGAGACAATGTGTTTTGGGTCACTTTCTTTTTTCAGCTGACTTTTTTTGGAAAGCTACATGAGGATTTGTTAAATGACGTCAAAGTAGAAAGTTTGACCTCACTGTTACTACACAGTGGCAACCACCATTGTATAATGTAATATATATAATTACATTTTCAATTAATTTGATTAATTTAACATTAACTCCGAAAGGTGTTAGTTTAATACCCTGCCTCCAAAGTTTTTAATGAGAGAGTGTTGCAATACCAGTGGATGGCCAGGTGTGCTGCTTGACTTAATTCAAAGCTGGTCTGGAGTGTGTTTAAGCCTGTGCTAACCCCATTAGGGCGGTAGTAATGTTAAAAGACGTTTTTATGGAACTACAATGAATTTACTATTTTGTGGGTGTGTGTTTTGGATTAGCATGTCCCTTCCAAACCACACCTAAATTGTCCCTCCATCCCACCCAATTATAAGTAATTAATCCCAATTCCCCACCACTGCCTTGGTCCCTCCCGCATTATTCACTAAAGTATGTATCTATAAGTGCAGAAACCTTTGCGACCATGGTTGGGATCTCTGCACAGAAAAAGATATCAGAAGCAGAGGCTGTCGCTTTCTGAACTGCATTTTTGTAGTACGCAAGAAGTACTACTATTGCACTAATAATTAAAAATTATGAGCTTTGTGCTAAATGTCAGCGAGCCAAACCTAGTGATATTTACATGGGCGAAAATGTCCACTATTAATCAGAACGCCCAGATTTTGGTGAAGTAAGCACCAGAATGCACGTTATTCCCCCAAAACTCGTGACATTTGATAATTAGTACTTCTAACACCTTTAAGTCGGTTTTCATCAGATACGACTATCACATCCAGTAGAGGACAGCTCCTAATGATGGACTTTGTCACAATATGGTCACTTAACGAAAGACAAACACAGGTTATTAAAGTGAAACAAAAATAATTGAATTGGTTTTCATTTGATATTTCATTCAAATGCCGTGCGCGCTTTCCCTTACTTCATAATTCGAATTTTGCATTTTAAATGGATGTTTAACAATTTGTGTCCAGGATATGTTCAACATTTTGCAGTACTGAAACTTGTGTCTGCAGAACTGGCTTTTAGTTTTTTTCATTATTATGTGTTATTTTGTTTATGTTTTTGCCAGAAGCAATTCCTTAACAACCCCATCTGTAATCGTGCTTTCCCAGAGTATGAAAGGCCATATTAATGATGCCCCTAAATACCACCCTTTTCTTATGATGTAAGGCCTATACAGATGCTTTGCTCGTGATGCAAGGTTCATATGAATACATTTTGCTCGGATTTCTGCTTTAGTAAACAATCTAATGCAAATGCCCTCTCTATTTAAGTGATTCAGAGCGTAGTCATGCGGCAGGCACACTGTGATCACGATTTCCAGGGAGGAATGAAGCATGTTCTGAATATAATTATACTCTGTGCTGTGACTTATCTTCCCGGCTGATGCAAATTGCTTTATTTTGCTGGAATTTACGCCGAGTTGCCATGCTGTTGAAGGAGCTCAGTGCGGAAATAGGCAGTCACAAATCACTACAAGCTAATGTGTATTTATTGTGCCGCAGTTTTAATCTCCTGCCTGTGACTCAGGGTTAACTGCACTACAATCGAATGGCTGGCATAAGCACATTATTGCATAGGATTTGTTCAGTAGCGCCAACCCCCAGATTCTCTGTTGCATTTTCTGGCATACAATTCGGCACATTTACTTTGCATCTATCAGACTCCATCCGCTGCAATTTCTGTAAATGGGAAGCTACTCCACTGAAGGTGCAGTTGAAAAAGTTTATTTATGTTTTATGTCGAGCACTTCCCCTGAACCATATAAATTAGTGTAGAAAGTATATACTCTATATTTATTTAGATATTTTAATATTTAAGATATATACATATGTAAGCATTCTAGAAAAAATAACCTTGAAGATGGAAGACAGCTTTTGGAAATACATACAATAAATTCAGGTAATGCACATAAAATTCTGCACGTATTCACGTATTCGAAGAGTATGAAGAGAGTATAAGGGCCACAAAAGCGGCACTAACTTACAAAATATAATTGAATTTTGGATGTTTGCGCTGCTTTTGCGTAAAAACAAATATGCAAATGAAGTGCTAAAAAAGTATAAATAGGTCCTAAGTGTCCCAATCTTTTGGGGCTAAGCTTCATATCTGCAAATTGGGTCAGCTTAAACGCTAATGGCACCCAGAGTGACAATCTTTCTTGCCAACTCCACCCTGCACCCCAAGACTCCTGCTCAGATTCCCTCACTATCACCTGGCAAAAGAACCCCTCATCTCTCCTTCTCTCCATAGCCTCTCTCTACCATAGATTTCATTTATTTTAAGCTGTGGTAAGTGCGGGGCTTACTAATCCACTTAGCTATCCACATAAAATACAGATTTATTCCTTGCAGCAGGCATTTTAACCTCTGCTACTTTACAGTGAGCCAAAACTGCCACTAGACAAACCTTCAATGCTTCTCTCTAGCAGGGCGATTAATCACAAGAGTTAGGCTGACATTTTTATTGTGTCTGAAAGCTGGATGCACAAGCAACTCTGCAGCAGCTGGTTTTAAATCTGTTATTCCTATGCACAGCACCCCGCTCCCTGAGGTCAGTGCCTCCCAACCCCTCCACCTCCAGGTCAATGCCCAGTGAGGTCTCACCGGCTGTACCTCCCTAGGGCCAGTCCTGCCTGCAAAACTACTTGTGTCCTGGTATGTACAAGTGAGCACAAGTTGTGCACCCTATCGTGCACTAGAAGGAGCAAGGTCACCGAAAACCAACTCACCAGCGAATCTCCACTCCCTATATCCAACACCATAGCACGCAACCTCCAGCTCTGGATATCCCACTGCGCCAACACACTGGCTCCCCTCAGGAAACCCCAAAACAAGCAGTCCCCCAAGAAAGCCATCTGGTTCTCCCTCACCGACTAAGAGTCCAAGAGTCCAAGAGCAACTGCAGATGGCTCAGGAAAAGATTGAGGGCAGCAAGACCATGGCAGGCCACATAGCCTACAAAACCACCATCACCTCATCAAAACAACAAAGAAAGCAGCCTTAGAGGAATGCACACAACAGCAAAGAACTCTTCACCATAGTTAAAGAATTTGTCAAACCCAACACAGAGACAGCAGACATTTTCCCCTCTCAAAACCTCTGTGACTACAGCTTTGTGACCAAAGAACCACACACCCCACCCTCAACCACCGCACCCAATGACTCCAGTCCCCAGCGATCTTATCCAACTGGACCACCCTCACCTTGGACGAGACCCTCAGGATCATGAAGAGCATCCACTCTGGAGCCCCTTCAGATCCCTGCCCTTACCACATCTTTAACAAAGCCGGCACTACGATCGCACCCCAACTCTGCCACACAATCAACTGCTACTTTGAGTCCCCTGTCTTCCTGGAAGTCTAGAAGGATGCAGAGATCAACCCTCTGCTGAAGAAACCCTTGGACAACCCAACAGACCACAAGAAATACAGACCCATTTTGCTGCTTCCCTTCCCAGCCAAAGTAATTGAAAAAGCTATCAACACCCAACTCTCTGAGCTCATCGAAACAAACCACATCCTGGACCTTTCCCTTTCGGGCTTCAGAAGCAACCACAGCACTGAGACCGTTCTCCTCGTCGCTACAGACAACATCTGCACCCTCCTTGACATAGTTGAAACCGCTGCCTTCATCCTCCTGGATCTGTCAACCGCCTTCAACGCCATCTCCCACCACACCCTATGTGCAAGACTCCATGATGCCGGCATTCCCAGCAATGACCGAGAATGGATCTGCTCCTTACTTACTGGCCGAACACAGAGAGTGAAACTTCCACCATTCAACTCAAAACCCACAGAGATCAGCTACAGAGTGTCTCAGGGATCCTCCCTGATCCCCACTCTCTTCAATATCAATATTGCCCTGACTGCAGCCATTGTCAAAAGCCACAGACTCAACATTGTCACCACCAATTCCAGAAAAACAGTCACCCGTGCGCTCGTCAGCAGCAGACTCGGCTTCGGCAATGCATTCTACATCTGCATCACCCAGAAACTCCTAAAAAAACTACAGAACTTTCAGAACATCTCTGCCCGACTCATCCTGAACATCCCACGCTGCAGCCATATCACCAGCCACCTGAGAAACCTTCACTGGCTCCCTATCAACAAAAGAATTACCTCACACATGCCTACAAAGCCCTCCAAAATGCCAGACCAGCATACCTCAACCACTGACTCTCCTTCTACACTCCCACCAGACATCTCTGATCTGCCCAACTAGCCCTAGCCACCATCCCACAGATCAACAAGACCACGGCTGGAGGAAGAACCTTCTCCTATTTCGCTGCGAAGCCCTGGAACTCCCTCCTCCCCACCTCAGGAAATCACCTTTGCTGCCACAATTAAGGAAAGACCTCAAGACCTGGCTCTTCAACTAACCTGCAGATCCACTCCCCATGCTCAGCACCTTGAGACCCTCACGGATGAGTAGTTGCGCTATACAAAAACCCTGATTGAATGACTGACTGAGTTTTCTGTCTCAAAAGGCACATTAATGTTTTAAAAGACAGACTGTTTCAAACCAATACTTCATTGTTCAATGCTGGTGGACTGGACTGGTGTGAAAGAGGGGGAGGACTTTAGCTTCATTAGATTGATGAGGCTCCCTCAGGTGTCCCAGGGACCCATGCTCCACCTTGAAAAATGAGCCATTGACCATGTATTGACTTTGACCATCTCCTCAATGGTGCACAAATAGCCCCCCTCCAGACGGCCTGTTTTCTCCTCAGTCTACTTTTGGAATGTAGAATGCAGCAAAGTTGCCAAAACAAAAGTGTTTCCTCATTTGCCTGGAGCAATCTCGATGTCAATGAGGAAATCGTTCCTTGACATCTTTAATAGAGAAGTACCTGAGGGGTGCTGAAAGTGGGCCCATATGTCTATTATTCCCCAGGACACTTCTGTATTCTGGACCCTAGAGACTTATCACGAACCCATTCTGCTTCTGCGCAGAGGTTCATATGAGAGCAATCCCCCTCCTTTCAATTAAATCTCATTCTTAGGAGTTCATACATTCACTCTGTAAATATGCAAGTTGCAGAGATCATGACTCGAAATACCGGAGTTCCAAAGACCACTCAATTTTTCTGAAGTGTGCTGTCTGCAAGAATTTCTCAGTTTCACAATGGTGCAGGACTTCATGGCGAGAACCACCTAAGAGGAAATTCTCACCCCACTTGATCCTCCACCCAAAAAAAACAAAAAACACAAAGGGGCGGATTTAAGAGCCCCTAGCACCTCCATATGCCACATTAGAGTCTTTTTAAAAAAATGATGAGGCCCAACAAAGCCAAAATCATCACGCCAAATTTATAAAGTGGTGCAATGCATGCATTGTGCCACTTTGTAACCCTTTGTGCTACATTATGCTTGCTCCACCCATAATGCATGCAAATGGGGCATTCCCTCGTTAGGGGGGAACCAAAAAAAATGGCACAAAAAAATCGAAGAGATTTCATAGCATCATTTGTTTTGGCACTTTCATCGCCTGCCAAGAGCAGGCGTTAAAAGGAGGCACACTATTGTTTAAAATGGGCCTCAATGGGCTTTGCAGGATTAGCATCAATATTTTTGGTGCTAACTTTGCAAAACTCCGGAGTATGAGTATGCAAAAAATAACACACATCCTTCTTAAAGCAAGACAGGTTGTTGGATGAAAAAGGCAGAAATATGAAGGCTGCAGAGAACATGGCTCAAAATACTGGAGTTGTAAAGACCACTCAATTTTTCTGACTTGTGCTGTCTGCAATTCATACAAAATTTGTAAAGTGAATAACAGCCATATTTATGGTCCAACAGATGCAGGACTACTGCCTAAAAGGCAGCAGACATCATGTCTATCCCTTTTAGAGTGTATGGAGCTTCTATGCACTGTAAACAGAGTGGTCAGGACATCCACAACTTCTATGGGTCTCCAGTATCCTCCAAACTGTAAACATTGCTTTAAACTAGTAAGGGCCATATCTATGAAGGCATAGTCTCATAGGCACAGAATAGACAAACCCCTTTGATGCATCTGGCCCAGTGTTTGCTCTAGACACCAAGGGGCATATTTATACTCCGTTTGCGCCGAATTAGCGTCGTTTTTTTCGACGCAAATTCGGCGCAAAACTAACGCCATATTTATACTTTGGCGTTAGACGCGTCTAGCGCCAAAGTATGAGGAAAGAGCGTCATTTTTTTGCGTGAACGCCTTCCTTGCGTTAATGAGATGCAAGGTAGGCGTTCCCGTCTAAAAAAATGACTGCGCCGCAAATGCGTCGTATTTATACTCCCGGGCAAAAATGACACCCGGGAGTGGGCGGGGCAAAAAACCCCGCATTTGCGCCGGATTTTAGCGCCTGGGTCAGGGCAGGCGTTAAGGGACCTGTGGGCTCAAAATGAGCCCACAGCTGCCCTCCCATGCCCCCAGGGACCCCCCCTGCCACCCTTGCCCACCCCAGGAGGACACCCAAGGATGGAGGGACCCACCCCAGGGACATTCAGGTAAGTTCAGGTAAGTATAATTTTTTTTTTTTTTTTATATTTTTTTTGGCATAGGGGGGCCTGATTTGTGCCCCCCTACATGCCTCAATGCCCAATGACCATGCCCAGGGGACATAGGTCCCCTGGGCATGGCCATTGGGCAAGGGGGCATGACTCCTGTCTTTACTAAGACAGGAGTCATGTAAATGGCATCTGGGCGTCGTTAAAAATGGCGCAAATCGGGTGGAGGCGATTTTTTGCGTCAACCTGACTTGCATCATTTTTAAGACGCCCTAGCGCCATTTTTCCCAACGCCGGCGCTGCCTGGTGTACGTGGTTTTTTTCCACGCACACCAGGCAGCGCCGGTCTGCTTGCGCCGGCTAACGCCATTCAATAAATACGGCGCCCGCATGGCGCTTCAGAATGGCGTTAGCCGGCGCAAAACTTTTTGACGCTAAACTGCGTTAGCGCAGTTTAGCGTCAAAAAGTATAAATACGGGCCCAAGAGTTTGTAAAAACATAGACAATCCTCATTTGCACTTGTTTATCAGCAGAGAGAGGAACCATGGAATGGCTCCAGTTTCTCAGATATAGGGCTTAAGGACTCTTAACGATATTTTGCTTCATTTTTAGCCTGGCACATCAACAATTCAAAAACAAGCATTCTCAATGCAAAAGGTCTCGCATTTGCTCGAGTTAGAGCTATTAGCTTTGTAAAGAAAAAAAAAACGCAGCGTGATCGCTCTGCGTGGAAAATAAACAGATAAAGTAGTCTGGACACCATGCTGAAAACCTCGATCCTCGTATGTTTTTAGTAGTTTACCGGTGCTGTGTAGGTGGGCTAAACAACGGAAAAGGCATGACGTATGCATGACGTTCACAAATGAAAACAAGGGGATTTTAAAAGGCAAGCCCACAAACCAATGTAAGTGACTGACGTGACATGGGCATGGTTGGAAACCGAAACAGAGATTACAGAATGTTACAGAACGGGACGGAGCGCTTGCGCTCGTCCAAAAAAATTAATTAGGTCACCCTAACACAAAACTATTCTGTTAGTCTCGATGTGCTAGTCCCTGATGACAGCCCAGCCAAAAAGAATCTTCTAAGGAAAAAAACACTGCAATATAAACACTTTTTATCAAATTCTAGCCCTTGGAAGGAAGGCCTGTGGTTTTGCCTAACACTTAGTAGGGTATGTTATCTTTAGAAACATAGGATGTCACATGAGGATGAGAGATTCCTATGGTTAGGCTTTGTTCTGAGTATGAAAATAAAGTGGCTCTAGCCCTGCAGCACTGGAAAGTAAATGACATTTAAATAATACGTACATTTTAGTGATCCTATGACAAATATAGAGCAATGTCAGCACTATGTTGCACAACTGCAGAATGACCTGCTGTTGTGGTTCGATACACTCCTTCTGATTGGTAAATCCCTCGCTCATCACATTCAGCTAAGTCCTCACAGTTAGTGGCACAGTTTAGTTTAGTTTAGCAGATTTGTAGAACGCATGGCTACCCGGAGGCATCCCAGCGCAAAAAAAAAAAAAAGTGCAGTGCAAAAGGAGCTCCCTTCCTAGGAAGACATTTTGTACCAAAATAGTGAGTGGACCTGCTCTTTCACCTGTAGGGGTTCACGGGTGTAACACAAAGTTCTACATCTTCTGCACACCATGTCTTTAGAAGCACATGCCCCTCTTGCTTCCAATCTAGTCAGGAATGCTTGATGAAATTTACACAAAAACGTGCAAAGTTCTTCTTACTAATTGTAGCCAACCGATTGAACCTAGATTAGTGATGAAGCAGAAAAAGAAAGACTAACAAATATTCATATATCATGTAACCAAAATCGTATAAGGTAGTGTGATTTTAGCAAAGAAAAATAATGTACGTGGGAAATTGTGCCCACGTGGTAGTTTGCCATTATTATAATCAAGCTTAATAAATCATGAAGAACAGACAATGTAGTAATCCATTATAATTGCAAATGTATTCTGTGATTTTCTTGTTGAAACTGTTAGATGCTTAGCTTAAATTTAGCACAGGCTTTGGCCTAATTGCCTGGTCTCAAATTTAACTGTGTGTTCACTTGTATTAACAAATACATATTATTTTACTTTAAGGTTGTATTTTTTCAGTAAAAATGACTAATACACTTATCTCAAGGTTTCGTGCTAGGCTAGTTTCATCCTCTTTGATGCAATGTCAGCTCCTGCAGGTGCAGACAATAAAGGCACTAAGATAAAATGAATTGGCAAACTTTGTTGCAACTTGTGTTCCAAGGCTCCAAGGACAATGTATGCATAAATGAGTACTAGGAGAAAGACACTATTCATTGGTCAAATTGAAGCCACCCTATGAACCCTCCAATGGAAGACCCTGAAGAATTTGGAATGTTTCTTACTTAAACCCACCGGACAAAGAGAAGTCAGCCATTTTCTTCGATGCCATTTTGAAGTCTGATTCAAGACGCCATTTTGACATTTTTATACCTTTCTCTGTCGCGGAGAAAGAGACTTTAAGAATTCTCACCCTAGAGACTTTAACTTTAATTTGCCCCGTCTTGCCCATGCAGTAACTTTGCCCCATTCTCCTTGCTGCTGCAAGGAAACTTGCCCTCAACTTTGCCCCCTTGAAATCTGCCCCATACTGATCGAACCGAACCTGAAGGACGAAGACTTCCTTGAATGCTGATTGTATTTGGTAATTATGAAAGGATAATTGTATTATGCATTGTGTTTTTCTTTTTAGGTACCAACTGCTATTTTGATAGAGGCCCAAGCTAGAAGTTTTCTAAATTTGTGTTGATTAAATTCGTTTTGCATGAAGCCCCACATGCCAATGCTAATTAGAGGTTAGTTGAGGTATTCACTTGATGCACCATGTTGAATTGAAATCTTGTTATGCTGACTGATGTATGCAATTAGTCAAATTCAGTTACTTATATTAGTGATTTGCATTGCTATAACCGAGTGCATTATAATCCAGATTTTGCGTAGATTGCGTTTCTTCCGTTGCTATGGACAGCTAGTAATGTTCGTATACATATATCATTTGATTTTGAGACATATATATTGTGTTAGCTTTGTTAATATAGGGAAATAAACTCATTAACTTTTAATAAACTGGTGTGGTTATTTATGACTGAAAGGTCATGTTGGGTCAAAATACCGACTGTTATTGATTCCTAATGTGTTATTTTGATCTATTAATTAAATATTGGGTTTTGATTACAATGGTTATTGATTATTGATCTGACTATTCTTGGATGAGGAGAGCCCAACTTGGTTAAAAGGTTCACCGACCTCCAGCGTGTCCAAGTACAAGTAATCTATAAGGGCTGGACGCGCTATCAAATGTCTACTTTGAATTCTCACTCAACGCATAGCACTATAGAAGGAGAAACACAAAACAATATCTATATCTCCCTCAAAACCTGCCTATTCTTCCAATGGGCTTTAAAGGCAGACATATTATGAAAACACCAGAGTTTATGTCTTAGTAGGAGACAGAGGTCAACTATCGGAGAAAGTGTGCTTTAAAGTGGAATCATATAATGTGTAGCCATGTGACCCCCTTGTGTATTCTACATAGGTGTATCACGTTTTATGGACTTATTTTTTGATATCAGTAAGAATCTGTACACTGTGACACTGCCTTTCAGTGCCCCAGTATGTGTGCTCTCCCCCATGGACATAAAATAAAATTGTTTATTCACAATAAACTTTTTTCACCTTCCTTTAAGCCTATGTCAAGTTGGTGCCGGAAATGCACTAGTAACATTTAAGTTAAAAGTCAACTGTAGGCCGCATTATATATTAATGCCACCCATGTGTATGACCAAAATGGCATGGGTCAAGGGACATTACCGAGGCCTAGCTGACTGCAGTTGAAAATACAACAGCCAGCAGCCGTCTGCACGTTAGGAAGAAAATGCTCTGCCAGGAAGAAAAAAATACTTTTTTTCCCTAGCCAGGTTTCCCCTGATTGTGCCCTTTAAGTTACAAGATTAGGTGCTTAATATATAAAAGTTTAGCATGCTGAATATTTGGAAATATTTTCTGCTAAGGTCACAACTACCAAATGCTGTTTGTTCCTTAATGGGGGCCAAATTGTGAATCAAAGTCTATTTGTAGAATTGCAGCCAGGAAAATGTTAGGATAATGCGTAACCACCAAATGCTGTTTGTTTCGGTGTAGGTAAAGTGTAATTTTCCTAATTGGGGTGGCAATTGTGAGTAAAAGCCTATTTATAGACGGGCAGCCAGGAAAATGTTAGGATGATGCATAAACGTTGTTTAAACTAACTTATCATAAATTTAGTTCTTTAGTGAAAGAAGATTGTTGATGTTTCCCTTGGAAAAATAACTTTTAACATATAGCATTCCCGAAAGCCTAGCAATGACACACCATCTCTTTTGGCTTTTACTTACTTCCAATAGCAATTGCTACTATCCAATTGGGTATGACGTGTGCTGCCAGGAAACAATACACTAATTCCTAAAGGCAGAGCAATTGTTGTGGGGAAACTATCTGAGACTTAGTTGAGATAGGATCAGTGCGAAATGTGGGAATAAAAACTTGCCGGTGCCCAAAGCCTCCCTCTTAAACACGCATCTGCTGCAATTAAATGTGCTAATACGGAATACTATTGCAGCGTAATCCTGAGGCCATCTCGGGCCTTTTCCATCAATTTAAAGCCATTCCCAGCCCATTCAGCTCACTCTTGCAGTTTTCTGCTTTCTCCCATCGTGACCCTTTTCATTTATTTCCTCCTTCTTTCCCTTGTGTGTCTTTTGCTCGCAGTAAATGCCTGAGGCAGAAACAAAAGTGTCGGCCCTTCAAAATAAGTGCTGGTGCTCCACACCTGAAGCAACAAGCACACATTAAGCACTGGATGGGATATTTGGTATGGATAGGAGAAGAAGGCAACACAAATGACTAGAGCAGAAACCTTCCTTTTGGCATTAAGATTCCCCAGGGAGACAGAAGCAAAGACACATTTTCATTCAGAGAGTCCTTTCAGACATTTATCTCTGTTCTGGGAATGTTTTCAGATTAATTATCAAAGGAAGTGCTTAAAAGGCTTAATATTGGCGGGATGCTGCATTGATTAGTGCCTTGGGAAGTCAACAGTAGCTGATTAGTAAACTGGATAAAAATGGCCCTCTTCACCAGCTCATCAAAAAAGTCTTGGACTGTAAGAGAGCCAAGATGAGAAGAAGATGAGGTCTATTCACTCTCTGCTTGTGAGGAGGACTGGGGGTCTGGCCTTCTCACCACATTTATCCAGAAAAGGGAAAGCCTTTCCAATGGTCACATGCTGAGTGGTTGGGAGTGAATTGCACTATATCATGTGAGTGAACTGGCTGCAGAGAGGCATGGAATCTATGACCATTCCCTGGAAACCTGCGAGCTTTGGACGCAGACAGTAATGTCTTTTTCAACATTTCCAAGAAATTGAAATGTTTGAGCATAGTAATAAGTGGGGGCAGCTAGGTATAATTAATCTTTGGAGCTGTGAATGGAGTCCCCCAGAGGAGCACCAAATTCAAAACACTAGAATCTGAAAGATAACGGGCCCTTCCCCTGGCCTCCGTGAAGCAGAACCGTTTGTTGGTATTGTTTACTTTTGTTTGTTTTTGGTGCAAGAACAGCATCTATTGGCCATTTTAGGTAATTCACAAAGACTTTTATGCATAATAAGATGTTTCCCTATTATAACCACTTTTTGACAAACATTCAAATGTCCTGTTCTCTAAATCCATATTTAGAAACTCATTACAACCCTGGCGGTCGGTGTTAAAGCGGTGGTAATACTGCAAACAGGCAGGCGGAAAAAAAATGGGATTACGACCGCGGCGGAAACCGCCAACATAGACAGCCACTTTAACACCCTGACCGCCACGGCAGTAGAAACGAACACCACGGCGGTAACCGCCATCAGACAGGCGGAAGACAAAGTACCACCCACTGTATTTCAAAACGCCTATCCGCCACCTTTTCCGCGGTGGAACCAATGCTATCAAAAGCACGGCGGAAACAGTACACAGATAGGAAACCACTCACCTCTCGACACTCAACGAGGAACCAGGACACCATGGAGCCCGAACTTCAGGTGTTACCTATGTTGGTTTACCTCCTCTTCTACCAGGATTACGAACGAAGGCGGTGGCGAGTACTGCACCTACAACACAGGGGTAGGGGGAGGAAAGAGAGTGACATGCAACACGCAACACACCCACCCTCCCCCTCACACACAACATACACACAAATACATGCATCAACATTACATATACACCGCCTACCTCCTGGAAGAACGCAAGGACAAAAGAAAATGATTGTAACGATTGTAATCATGAAAAATCCATTAGTCAAAAGTCCAAATTCATACAAATATGTACACCAACTACACAAGTCCAGATAGTGTAACAATCATTGTCTGTGGACCACTGGGCCCAAAATGCATGGGCGAAGCCCACACGATACCTGCCTCAAAATGGAGAGAACACTGCTGGGGCATCAGATCGAAAATACACAGGCACCTCAGGGGGAGTGTGAGGGGGGCACCTCAGCCGGATGAACGCACAACGCCACTGCTGCACGAGGGGGCTCCATGCCCACTGCTGTATCCTGGGGAGTGTAAAGCCACAGCCTCTCAAGTCTCTCCAGTGGGTGGTTTGCTCACTGCTCTATCCTGGGGAGTGCAAAGTCAGAGTCTCACAAGTCTTTCCAGTGGGTGGTTTGCCCACTGCTCTATCCTGGGGAGTGCAAAGCCACAGTCTCTCAGGTGGATAACAGTCTCCACTGGTTCTGGAGGGGGCTTTGTGCCCAGAGTGCTTCATCCTGCCAAGGTCTGAGGTAGTGGATGTGATAATCCACTAGTTCTGGAGGGGGCCTGGTGCCCAGAGTGCTTCATCCTGCCAAGGACTGAGGTAGTGGATGTGATACTCCACTGGTTCTGGAGGGGGCCTGGTGCCCAGAGTGCTTCATCCTGCCAAGGACTAAGGTAGTGGATGTGATACTCCACTGGTTCTGGAGGGGGCATGGTGCCCAGAGTGCTCCATGTGCAGTCTGGCCGGTACAATTCCCTCACCTGGGTGTGCGTGCCACGAGATTGGATAGGTACAGGTGGCATGATACGCCATGGAGGCAGCGACATACCTCACACTGCTGCGGCTTCGCTTTCCACCTGCAGGGTCAACTAGTGATGGACGTCATGCCTCATGGAAGCTGCCCAGGGTCCAGGAACTCTCCTCCAGCCTCACACGACTGACCACTGGGGATGGTAGCTGTGTCAGCGGTGGTGATAGTGTCCGAGGAGGCCACAGGGCCTGTGGCGGTGTCTGTGGCAGTGTCTGTGGCAGCGGTGCTTGCGGCGGTGTCTGTGGCAGTGGTGCTGGCGGCGGTGCATGGGTCAGCACCAGCTGAGGGACAAAGCAGGACGTCTCCTGCAGCCTCGGATGGCTCCCCACTGGGGAAGAGGCTGGGGACTGTCTCTGAGGCTGTAGATGTGCCAGGGCGGTGCAGGTGGCGGAGTCTGTGGCGGCGGGTTATGGGTCAGCACCTGCTGAGGTGCTAATTCGGAGCCTCGGATGGCTCCCCACTAGGAAAGAGGCTGGGGACTGTCACTGAGGCTGTAGACATGCCGGGGGGCGGTGCAGGTGGCGGTGCAGGTGGCGATTGTGGTGGCGGGGCAGCTAGCAGTGTTCGCCGCCTTACAGGTTGGCGTGGTCGTGGACAGAAGGTGTGACACTGGTCCCTCAGTCGGTGCCACCATGCCCTCTCCTGACCTGCTCTTCTGCTTTTGGCCCTTCCTCATTTTTTATGTGCCACAGTTGTCTTGCCACTATCCCCTTTTGTTTTTGCTGAGCCCTTGGTGGCTGGTAGTTTGGTTTCTCCCTCTGAGATGTGGGCACCTTTTTCACCTTGGCAGGTGGCGGAATGTCCTTGCCCTCCCTACGTGGAACACTGGCAGCGCTGATGGGTGGCGCACTCGATCACCCCGCAGTTGCTGGCACCACTGTGCCTGGGGATGTGGTGGCTGAGGTGCTGGGCTGGGACATTGAAAGCCTGGCCCCAGGGGAAGGACAGGGGGAGGTGTAGGGAAAAGGTCAATGTTAGCCAGGAAGAGTTTTTTTAGACACACTGGGATGGGAAGATGGAGGTGGTTTGGGAGTGGAGGTAGAGGTAGTGGTTGTAGGAGGTGTACGTCTGCTGAATTTGGGTGAAGTTGCATGGACCGGAGGCTTTTGTGAGGTGTATGGCTGTTGGGTGTGTGTGTGCCTGCCTTTGTTTACTTTGGAGGAGAGCTCACTGACACACTGGGAGAGGACACTGGGGATGTGTGAATGGTAGTGGGGGTGGTGAGAGCACGTGAGCTGTGTGTGGAGATGGGTGTGCTGGTGATGGAGGTAGTGGCTGAGGATGTAGTGCAAGCAGATGTACGTGCAGACGAGACAGGGAGGGGAGAGAAGGATGTGGAGGAGGGGGACACAGTGGAGGCAGTGGATGTTGCTGTGTCTGCATGGGAATGGTGCGTGTGTGAGTGCCTGTGGGATGTGTGGTGCTTATGTTTGCCATGTCCACTCTTGTGTGTTGATGTGTGTGCATGCTGGGGTACAGGGGATTGGGTCTGGGTGGAGGAAGTTGGAGGGGGGAGGCTGGACACAGGGACAATGGCTTCCATCAGTGCTGAGGCCAGAGCCTGAAATGCTCTCTGTTGGGCTGCCTGCCCAGAATGAATGCCCTCCAGGTATTCATTTGTTTGTTGCAAATGTCTCTCTACACCCTGGATGGCATGCCCAATGGTAGATTGCCCAACAGTGAGGGATCTCAGGAGGTCAATAGCCTCCTCACTGAGGGCAGCAGGGCTGACTAGGGCAGGGCCTGAGGTGCCTGGGGCGAAGGAGATGCCCACCCTCCTGGGTGAGCGGGCACGGGACCACACTCTGAGGGGCTGCTGGGAGTGCAGTGCTGGTAGGGGGGGTGGCAGCTGTACCTGTTGATGCAGTGGGCACAGAGGTGCCCGCGAACGCAAGAGCTCCCATCAGAGGTGGAGTCGCTGTCACTGCTGCCTGCTCCTGTCCCCACCGTGGAGCTCCCCTTGCCCTCCGTCCCACTGGTGGCCACAGACTCCTTTGCTTCACCCTCCAGGGCCAAGTGGGTTGCAGCTCCCTCCTGCTCTGGTGCCAATGCTCCTCTGCCTGATGATGCTATTGCACACAAGAACAGGGAGACCACAAAAAGGGGGGGAAAGACAGAAGAAAGACATGTTCAATGCAAGCAACACCACTACCCTTGGTGGACACAACACACCACATGGAGCAGCCCTCTGCACTACACCATGCACTGACAGTTCCTAGAAATTTCAGCTGACCATGGGGTACGAGGCCTAAGACCAATTGCTGCACACCTGGAAATCACAGGAGCCTGACTAGGTGTAGATGGCTCTTACCACTAGTGGGGGTGGGGTGCCACAGAGCCTGCCTAACAAGGAACCTTGCCTACCAAGTTTTCCCTCGCCGAGGGGAACCCACTGCCCACCTCCCCCACCCAGACACCTCGTAATGTGCGCAGAGTCAGCTAAATGAGAGTGTACTCACTCCCTTGTGGCTGCTATGATGCCCTCAATCGCCCATCCAACTCCGGATAGGCCACCGCCAGGATCCGGAACATCAGGGGGGTCATGGTGCAACGGGCACCCCTCCCACGTTGGGAGGCCATCCCCAGCTGGGCCTCCGCCATCTTCTTGGTCCTGCGGCGTCGGTCCTTCCATCTTTTACGTCAGTGGCTGCTCCTTCTGTGATAGACCCCCAGGGACCGGACGTCATTGGAGATGGCTCAGCAAATACCCTTCTTCTGGTGGGCGCTGACCTAGAGGAATGGTACGGGGGGAAGGAAATTACTTACCCGTCCGGACCGTCATAGTCATTGCCCACCAGTTCCCACCCATGCCTTGACGCACATACCCCCCCATGTATTTTCCATCCACACCACTCAAAACAGGCATTGCCCATGCAGCATGCTCACAGTGTACTCACCTGTTTGTCTGGAGGACCGTACAGTTGCGTGTACTGGGGGAGGACCCAATCCACTAGTTTCTCCAACTCCTCTGACGTGAAGGCAGGGGCCTTTCCACGGACACTCGAGCCATGGTCGCTTCCAGACACAGGTCACAGCAGCACTTGCAGTGTAGGTCCTCTCCTGTTGAATGTCAGGTATCAACAAGTGAGGGAACAGACAGAAAATGGCGGTCACGTCCGCGGCGGTGTGTACCGTCACCGCCGGCGTACATCGTCATTGGATCCTGAGACCCATAGGGCCCAATGTTAACCAATGCAGAATTGTGCTGCGGTCTTCGACCGCCCACTGCGACGGTGTGCAACGCCAGCGCAGTTACCTCATATCCCTTTGTCCCACCTTACAGGTCAGGCAGCCGCCATTTCAGGAGGCCACATGGGATGGATGTTAACTGCGTCACACCTATCTAGGCCGGGAATATAGACAGATACCGGCACATTGCAGATTAATAACGTTTCTGCACATAACAAATTGTGATAACTCAGTGTTGGGTGACTCTCTCCTCGCTGTTCTCCTCCATAGGGCACGACTGCTGGGGCAGGTGATGAGATGGCGGCATCCTCCGGTGTACAGACCCCTGGTAGACCTGTCGACAATGGAAGAGAGACACATCCTAGTCACATACAGACTTGATTGTGCAACAATCCAGAAACTGTGTGCCCAGTTGGAGCCAGACTTGATTTCATCTATCCGCCATCCCACAGGAATCCCCCCTCTAGTGCAGGTCCTGTCTGTACTCCATTTCCTGGACAGTGGGTCTTTTCAAACAACAGTGGCCATGGCATCAGGGATGTCCCAGCCAATGTTCTCTAACGTGTTGTCCAGAGTGTTGTCTGCCCTGCTGAAACACATGCGCAGCTACATCGTGTTCCCTCAAGTGGAGGATTTGCCCACAGTGAAAGGTGATTTCTATGCCCTGGGACATATCCCCAACATCATTGGTGCCATTGATGGGACACATGTGGCATTTGTACCCCCGCAGGAATGAACAGGTGTATTGAAACAGGAATAGCTGCCATTCAATAAATGTGCAGATGGTGTGTTTAACAGACCAGTACATCTCCCATGTCAATGCAAAGTATCCTGGCTCTGTGCATGACACTTACATTTTGAGAAATAGCAGCATCCCATATGTGATGGGGCAACTCCAGAAACACAGTGTGTGCCTAATAGGTGAGGGCAAGGTCCCAATACAGTTGATATAGGTGTCTGGGTATGGGGCTGTCCCTAAGGGTTAGTGTGTGTCTAACAGTTGTCCCTCGACATTTGCAGGTGACTCTCGTTACCCCAACCTGTCATGGCTACTGACCCCAGTGAGGAATCCCAGGACAAGGGCAGTGGAACGCTACAATGAGGCACATGGGTGAACTAGGAGGGTGATCGAACGCACCTTCGGCCACCTGACAGGTGGCTCCCTATACTACTCACCTAAGAAGGTGTGCGAGATCATTGTGGCCTGCTGTATGCTGCACAACCTGGCTTTGCGACAGCAGGTGCCTTTTCTGCAGGAGGATGGGCCAGATGGTCGTCTTGTGGCAGCTGTGGAGCCTGTGGACAATGAAGAAGAGGAGGCAGAAGAAGAGGATATCGACAACGGAAACAACATCATCATGCAATACTTCCAGTGAGACACAGGTAAGAAGATGTCACTGCTTCCCACATCTCATACTATTGATTGAGCTAGAATAAGTCTGTCATTTTCACTCAGTGTAGGGACCCTGACTTGTCACTTTGACTTTCCATTTCACAGATCTGGGTCCCACTTTGTGCCCTTTGCTCTGTTTACTCCTGGCCTCCAGCTGTGTTACATTGGTATGTGAGCAAGTAAATTGACATTGCTATATTCCGTAGTAATTGCAATGACACATTTGTGAAAGCACAGACTGATTCCAGATTGTTTTGTGATTGAAGGGTTTTTATTCCTCTGCAAATAAGTGGAGGGGGTTGTAAAATGGGCTGGGGTGATGGTGGAGGTATGTCCATGGCAGAGTCCAGTCTATTTGTTTTACAGGTGCATTGTCCAAAGGGGCATAGGAAGTGGAGCAATGGCAGTTTAATGATGGACAGGGTGACATAGTGGGACAGAAGGGTGACATTCAGTGGGGTCTCATTTCCTGGCCAGGTCTTGACAATGTTCTCTGTCTTGTTCCTGGATCTCAGGGACCGTTTGCGGGGTGGTTCTCCATATGCAGGGGGTGGGGTGCTGGTGTCCTGTTGTTCCTGTGGCGGTGCCTCCAGTCCACTGGCGCCGGCAGAGGTGGAGGGCTGTTCATCATCCAGGCTAGTGTCAGGGGCCCCTTGTAGTGCCACTGTGTCCCTCCTAGTGGTGAGAAGGTCTGCCAGCACCCCTGCAATGGTGACCAGGGTGGTGTTAATGGACTTCAAGTCCTCCCTGATCCCAAGGTAGTGTTCCTCCTGCAGCCGCTGGGTCTCCTGAAACTTGGCCAGTACCATTGCCATGGTCTCCTGGGAATGATAATAAGCTCCCTTGATGTTGGAGAGTGCCTCGTAGAGTGTCGGTTCCCTGGGCCTGTCCCCCCACCTGTCGCACAGCAGTCCTTCCAGTTTCCCTGTTATCCTGTGCCTCTGTCCCCTGAACCGTGTGCCCACTGCCACTGCCCCCAGGTCCCTGATCGTCCTGTGTTAGTGGGTTTGCCTGGGGTCCCTGTAGTGGTGGACACACAGCTGATTGATGTGTCCTGGGGACAGAGGGATGGGCCCACTGGGAGGGTGCTGTGCTGGTGTTTCCTGAGGGGGGAGGCTCTGTGGTGGCTTGTGACAGTTTCAGGGGAACCGACTGTCCCGAGGTCCCAGATGGGCCGGGCTGGTCATCTTGATCCAGGCGTGCAGAGCTGCTGTCATCATTGTGGGCCTCTTCTGTGGGGGGACTGGATATGTCTGCACCTCCTGTCCAGTGACGTTGGGTATGGGTCCTGTTGGGGTGTAAATGCATAGTTATTGTATCTGTGTGTGTGCCATTGTATGCAATGGGTGAGTGACCCTCTACTCATGTGCTTGCATTATTGCCTTGGTCCTTGTGTGATTGGTGATTTTGGGGCATGAGTGAGTCTCTGTACTAGACATGCTTGGGTGATAGGTGTCCATATATTGGTGTTACATGGGATGTGTGGGTTGTGTTGGTGGGGTATCTGTGGGTTGTTGGGGTGATGGGTGTGAGGGTAAGGATGGAAGTATGTGACGGCATGCAGGTGGGGTGGGGGTGATAAGGTAGTAAAGATTTGCCTTATCAGAGTCCTCTCCTCCTGCTACTCCTGCGAGGCCCTCAGGATGCATAATTGCCAAGACCTGCTCCTCCCATGTTGTTAGTTGTGGGGGAGGAGGTGGGGGTCCACCTCCAGTCCTCTGTTCAGCAATCTGGTGTCTGAAGACCACAGGACGCACCTTCCCCCGTAGGTCGTTCCACCTCTTCCAGATGTCATCCTGTGTTCTTGGATGCTGTCCCACTGTGTTTACCCTGTCGAAAATTCTGCGCCATAGCTCCATCTTCCTTGCAAAGGATGTCTGCTGCACCTGTGATCCGAATAGCTGTGGCTCCACCCGGACGATTTCCTCCACCATGACCCTGAGCTCCTCCTCAGAGAACCTGGGGTGTCTTTGAGGTGCCATGATGTGGTGTGGGTGATGTGTGAGGTGGTGTCTGTTGTGATGTGTGAGGGGATGTGTTGGTGTGTGTTGTTTGAGGTGCATTGATGTTGTGTAAGTGATGGTGTTGTGTGTCTGTGGATGCTGGTGTTGTTTTAGGTAGTGACTCTCTCTGTTCCTCTTTCAAATTTTTAGTTGTAAGGGTTTGTGGGTAATGTGGGTGTGTGTTTTATAGTGGTGTGAGTGTGTGGGTGTGGTGTGTGTATGTGTATGAGGTGTGTGTATTTTGAATTGTCCAATGTGGTTGTGTTTTGTAAATGTGTGTGTATTTTGAGCGCGGCGGTGTGTACCGCCAATGGTTTACCGCAGTTGAAAGACCACCACGTTGATTCGTGGGTCGTGATAGTGTGGGCGTATTCCTGTTGGCGTGATGGTGGAGGTTTTGGTATCGCCAGTTTATCACTGCCCTTTGGTGTGGCGGACTTGTGTGGGTGTCTGTATTGTGGCGGATTCCGAGCTGTGGGTCGTAATACGTATAGCGGAATTCTGCAGCCGCGGCAGTATGTTGGCGTTCTTCTGCACGGCGGTAAGCAGGATTTACCGCCAGGGTTGTAATGAGGGCCAAAGTCATTTGAGCTATTGTTCCTATTAGGATTGTCTTAAATGTTCAAACTTGCTTTAGATGTTAATGGGTTACTGTCTTCACTTTAATATTGTTAAGTACACCTTGAATATATCGCTCATTTCTTTTGGAAAAATACCTCATATTTCTGCCAAAGGCAAGAAGGGGGAGCAGAATGTTCTCATGAAACTGCTGTAGCATAGCCTGAACTTACATGTGTGCATGGCTCCATTGATAGGATTACAAAACACGCTTAAGGCATCCTCTCAACGAATTGGAGGTTACATTTTGATTGATGTATGTATTGCAAATTAGCTTGCATCACACTTAGGCATGGTCATTTACACATGAATAAACACATTATTCTTGATAAACAAGTGTATTTTGACATGAGTTACATAAATGCTGCTGTACTAATGAAACTCAGAGAAGGCATATTGTGAAAGAGCACCATTCATTCTAACCATTTCCGCAATGATGTTTGCAGGTCAAGAATAAAAAACAGTCACAGCCTCATTGCAATTTTCCAAACCGCTCATTTGTAGATGGGTTTGCTTCTGGGCCCTTTGTTGCAACTACAACACTTACCCCTCTGGTTCAGTTGACTGTAAGGTTGATCCCAGTGTTTGTTTGATGCTTTATAGATAAATGAAAGCACATAAACCAGGGGAAAACATGGTTTACACCATCGTTAGCCAAAGTAGAATTAGAGCTGAATAATGCCGAAATACGATGGAGAAATAAAAATGTTACAAACTTGAAAGCTGTTCACTATTCAAAAGTTATGGAACAAATACTGAAAATAAAAGTCGCAAAATTACAATATTACAGAAATCATTTTAGTTAAGCCCCAAAGCTAATCAATTACATTTTACATGTAATTATTAAACTACAGTCACAAATACAAATTCTGAGTGAGCTATGTTTTGTTGATAACTAGCCTCTTTTTTGCTGATAAATTGTTAGTATGAAAACTCAATACCCACAGAATGCACCACTGTATCAGATAATACTATTTTATCTACTTCTTTAGGTTCTAGGGATCATGTCTTTAGTTCCTTTGCCCTCATTTCAAACGACGATCTGGGTACACTTATTTAGCATAACAGACCTTTTTGTTCTCCTTTTGATTTTGGCTCGGCTAGTAGCCTAAACTACCTTAATCTCTAAATAGCAGAAAAGTATAAAGGTTTTTTATTCAGTCACTGACAACTGATTTTGACCCATATCGTGGCAACAGTGAAGCCACTTAGGAAAAATCTGCTTAGATCATTCTGATTAAAATGATCCCTGCCTGATACCACTTTTGGCCTACTGTTGACTTTCGACCAGGCATGAGTACTTCGCTAGTGATCCTATCTGTGGGAGAGGATATCCACTGTTGAATGCTAATAGGGTTGCAGTCCTCGTATTCTTGCATTTGTCAGCTCATTCAGCACCATAGACCACACTGTCTTAATGTCCAGACTTCAATAAATAGATATTTCACGATCTACATTGATCTGGCTTTCTTTCTATCTCACCAACCGCCACCTAGTGATAGCAGGTTTACTTTATGAACCAAAGCTTAAACCTCTCAATTGTGGCGACCCACAGCGATCCATTCTTTTACCCTTGCTTTTCAGCATCCATGAGCTCCCTTTGGCCCAATTGCGGTTTAAAACCACAGCAAAATATTACATGAATGCACGCAACACCCAAATAAACCTTGATTCTAAACAAGACTCAAATTTCTCCCCAGCCCTGCCTCACTCCCCTAGTTTGTCCAGTGGTGGATGGCCCAGAACGGTTTTTGTTTGAATCCCTCTAAGACGGAACTTCTTGTGGTGCCTAAAGGAGCATAGTCAACCAATGTTCCCAGCTGGTCATCTGTCATGGGACCTTCCCATCTCCCGATCTCAACTATTGAATGCACTCTGTAGGATCTTTCTTGATACCAACTTACCTTTTGGCCCTCTTGTAAAGACAGATGCTAATTTTTAATTCTATTATTTTAAAAAAAACATTCTTAACTTTTTGCCTTTTCTGGACAACTGCTTCTATATAACTGTGATAAATGTTATAATACATTCTGGTATTGATAACAGGAAAAATATCCTGCCTTCTGCTCTCGAAGAATCAATAAATCCTCTTCAGTTAGTCCAAAATACTTCTGCCTGGCTAGTTTGCAACGCACCCTGGCGTCAACATCTCAAGCAATTACACTGGCTTCCTGTAAGGCAAATGATCATCTTTAAAGCTATGATAATTGTACATCATGCTCCATATCTACAGTTTTCCGATTGCACGGCTGACAAATTCAAATGGCTTTATGTCAGTCGAAACCTAACCTCAAATGACTATTTTCTCTTGAGTATTACCATGAAAAAAACGTTACGTTTGTTCTTTCTCTGTCACTGCAGTATGCACGTTGAACTTTATGCTATATCCCTGGGAGCTGAATTGTCTTTGTACGATTTAGGGTACAATTTTGGGCTCTCATAACTAGTGTCCTGCTAAGAAGGCGATTATTATTGCACTTTTTAACATCCGGTTAGCAAGAGAATCGGAATTTAAAAGGTGCTATAAATATCACCTATTACCTTTGTGACCATTTAAATCGGTCACTACATGCGAATTATAGTGCTTTGAGCACCCATATCTGCATGTCCATGTATTTACCAAACATTTTACTCCATTACTTGCCGAAATTTACCTGGGGAAATTGTGAGGCACGTGGTTACTACCATAATACTAGTAATTCTGATTCGTGTGCATTTGCTTATTGGACACTAGTTCCCAGATGCCAAAGTCCATATTGGGAACTTTAGGGCCTCATGTACAAGGCCCTAGCGTCACACCAGAGCGTCATTTTTTGGACACTCCAGTGGTGCAGTGTGCCAGCCCATGTTTACAAGGCCACGCAAAGTCACCTTGTGTGGCTTTTCATGGCATTGTAAATATGGACTGTTTTCACGTATACCACTGAGTGAAAGGGGCCTTCCATGGGTGTTGCTTCGGGTGTTCGCATACAACACCCATGAAACCCAAAGGAATCTGTCACAGATTTACAAGCCTGGGAATGCAATTATGGAACGGCTAGGAATTGCTTTATTTCTCATGTTTCCTCTTAGGAATAGAAAAACACATCTTGTGATTGTTTTGTGCAGGAAGGTGTCCATTCCTGCACAAAAACAATCATCCTCGCAATGCAGGCCCCCTTTCACCATGGTGCAAGGGTGCCTGCATTGGTGCTAGGCAGCAATTTGTGCATCAGCGCAGGGGGAGATGACTGTACCTTGTAGGTACAGCACATTTCTGCCCTTTCCCAGTGATGAGGGGTGGCGCAGCTAAATCCTTGCTTTGCCACGGTGCGCCATGAGCCCTCAGAGCCTGGGGTACATATCACATGACATTTCCAGTAATATGCCTGAAAACCTGAGCCTACATTCTCTGAGTCTTGTCCCGATAACATGCTCTTTTATTTCTGTAGTGCAATTCTCACCCTCTTATTATCTTGATGGCATTTTCTAATTCGAAAAAAGCATTTGCTGATCCTTCACCTCTAGTCCATTCCTTGTCTCATTTATGCTTGTCAAATAACTATTCATTCCTTAACTCATTGTGACGACTATTCGCAGCAGTAGAGCTGCACACGATACTTTTAATAAAAACAGTTGCTAACTATATTGGCTGCCAAGTTAAATTTTTGAGGCTGAAATATATAGGTATTTGGGTATTAAAATTAAAAAGGGGATTATGGATATGTTCTTTTTGAAAGCAGTGGTAGCGAGAAAGCACATTCTACTGACTAATTACACATGGTCCCTCTTGCTAAAGCTAAAATTGATTTACTCACCCACATATGTATCAATATTAACGAAGTATTCACCTTCATCAGCAATTGACTTGGAAATGCTCAAGGAGCCTGCATTTGTACGGCTGATTATCTTTCCCAACTGATTAAAATCACTATACTTGTAGTTCAATTCTCCACAGATGCTTCTAGGATTAATCTGTAATTGGCAAGGCAATGTGTATTAAATTGATAATATTTTTGTATTTTCATGCTTCATGGCTTACACTGATTTGCTTTATATCTGACATGACTGTGCACAGATAGAGACATCTAAGGGATGGGCGATATCTCATCCCAACAATTCCAGCAGATATTAACAGATCCAAGAAATGATGCTGTCTACAGTTTCCTTCTATTAATAAGCAAACTGCTTGAAACTTCTTCAAAGGTATTAAAACTGAACACAGTTTTTTACCTGATGTCACAACATGGTTGTAGGTCCTGGAACTTTCTGCAAGATCACCCCACAATTTTTGTCTTTCCCTGCCTTCCTTTGCTGAATTCATTTTTGTTGGTTTATTTTGGGACTCTTTATAATTTTTCCCAGCTACCCAGTACTAAGATGCTTCTGCTTTCCCTCTAAAACGAGGTAACATTGGCCTACGGCTGGTTGGTACATTGAATTTACTTGTAAGTCCCTAGTATATGGTACTATGTGTACCCTGGCCCTGGAAAGTAAATGCTACTAGTGGGCTGCAATACTCATTGTGCCCCCAACTAATGTAGCCTTCTTAAAAATGTCTCAGGCCTGTCAGTACAGCTTGTGGTGCAATTTTAAATTGCCACTTTGACCTGGCAAAATAAACCTTTTGTCAGACCTAAAGTGCCTTTTTTATACTTATTAGTCAGTCCTTAGGTAGACCCGAATATTTCATGGGGTAGGGTGCACTGAATTTTAAAATAATGTTTAATTTTTACATGTTCTGAATGTGAAAGACAAGGCCTATCTCCCCCGTAGGTTAATGCTGGCTTACTTTATTATATTTATTAAGTGCTAACTTCTGATTGGGAGCGGATAGAACATTTTTGTTTACACACAAGCAAATTACAATTTAAAACTTCTTTAATGGAAAAGTTAGATTTAAAATTTAAATTTTAAAAATGCCACTTTTTAGAAAGATAACATTTTTGTGCCCAAACTTTCTAAGGCCTTTCCTGGAGTTTCTAGCTGACTGGGGCTGTTAATGGTTCCCCCATCAAGAATGTGTATTGGGTCCAGGAAGCCTTGCCCAGACAACCCTGCCTTGATTACATTTCAAATGACCTTGCCAACATCACACACAAAGAAGCCTGACACCAGCCCTGCCCTGCGTTTTGGCATGTGACAAGATCTAGTTATATGGGTAACTCTAGGGATTGTCCACACAATGGCTGGCTCTAACTATAAAAATGAGACCTTTAAAACCACTCATCAGAAATTCTTTGCCTGTAAAAGTCTCAGGAGGACCGCCTTGCTGCCAAAATGACTGCCCCGCTGCTGGAAGTACTGCCTTGCTGTCTGAATAAGGAAGACTAAACCTGTTTGCCTTGAGCTCAGGCTATGCAGAGTGACTCCAAGGGTCATTTGGGTGACTTCTTGTGTGCACTACAGGGACACAACGGTCTTCCAGAGGCCTCTCTGCAACTCTCTAGCTGACCAGCACCAACTGGACCAGTGTAAACCCACCTGAGCCCTACTGGTGGACTCTGGTGGAGTGAGTTCTGATCCACAAGAGGTGCCCCTCAGGTCCTAGATCTTCGATTGGCATCAGTGGGAGCTCCTCCCAAAGTAAATGTGAAAATTCTGATGTTTGGACTCCTTGAAAGTGAGCCCATTCACATCAAGACTCTGACACATGTGATGGCCACCAACTCAAAGCTCCAATGAGCACTGCTCTTCATGTTGACAGCAGTCATCTGCGATGACCTGTATCAAAAGACCTAAATTGCACACTGCAACAATGACTGCCAATGTGAAGCTCCAGCAGACATCGTCTCCTCACGCTACATCAACAACCGTTGGCAACGCACAATCTCCTCTTTGCTCTCAAAAGCTTCCTCCTTGCAATCTCCTCCAACACAAATGGAACTCTGTGCACCAGACTTGAGAAGATAACTCCTAAGTGACTCTAACCTGGTCCCTGTATCCTACCTGTGCTCCATTGTGGTCACCTGAATTTGTGACCTTCCTGCAGTATAGTGTGACCAGGAAACTGCAAGTGGCATTTTCTGATTCTTAGAGCTATTTCTGAGAAAACCTTTAAAAATCAGTATCTCCAGTTCACCTAATTAGAATTGTGTCCATCTGGGATCATTTTATTTATTAAAATTTCCTCTACTTTTCTACATTTGTTTGGGATTTTTCTTTTCTGATATTTTCACTCTATTGTTTGTGTGCTACATAAATGTGTTACACATTTCCTCTAAGTTAAGCCTGACTGCTTTATGCAAGTTACCATAGTGTAATGTAATGGACGTATAATTGTCAGGAGGAGGTAAGTTTGAGCTGCAGTATGCATCACAATGAATGGGGCAAGAAATGTTGTCTGACTTCAGAAAGAATGTGGCTTCTTAATTTCACCTAACTGTGAAAGAATGATAAACTATTACTCCACTGCTACTTTAGTTTCCATGTAATAGAGCAGGGGTTGTATTAGGTGGAATTAAGAGGAGGCTCTTTCCTGTTGTGCATGCTTTGAAAGATTCACATGCCTGGAAGATATGGCACTGTTTATACAGGTCAAAAAGGCAACAGATGTCTAATAGAAGGGTGAATCCCAATCTTGCAAGGTAGCCCTCTGATCTACATACTTTGACCTTTAGGGGGTGATTCTAACTTCGGCGGGCGGCGGAGGCCGCCCGCCGAAGTTCCCCCACCAAAATACCGCTCCGCGGTCGAAAGACCGCTGAGGGTATTTTGGGATTTGCCCTGGGCTGGCGGGCGGCCGCCAAAAGGCCACCCGCCAGCCCAGGGCAAATCAACCTTCCCACGAGGACGTCGGCTCAGAATTGAGCCGGCGTAGTGGGAAGGTGCGACGGGTGCAGTGGCACCCGTCGCGTATTTCAGTGTCTGCATAGCAGACACTGAAATACTTTGTGGGGCCCTCTTACGGGGGCCCCTGCAGTGCCCATGCCATTGGCATGGGCACTGCAGGGGCCCCCAGGGGCCCCGCGGCACCCCCTACCGCCATCCTGTTCCTGGCGGGAGACCCGCCAGGAACAGGATGGTGGTAGGGGGTGTCAGAATCCCCATGGCGGTGGAGCGCGCTCCGCCGCCATGGAGGATTCTGCAGGGCAGCTGGAAACCGGCGGGAGACCGCCGGTTTCCCGCATCTGACCGTGGCCGAACCGCCGCTGTCAGAATGCCCTGCGGGGCACCGCCGGTCTGTCGGCGGTGCTCCCGCCGACCCTGGCCCCGGCGGTCTCGGACCGCCGGGGTCAGAATGACCCCCTTAGATTGGAACAAAACATGACAATAAGAATATGGCAGTGCAGTTGAACTGACTATAAACCGTATTACAAGTTTGACGGTTGAACCCCCCCGAACGCCAATCCAGTGGTGGGGAGGCGGCTGTCAAGCTAGCAGCCTCACCACCGTCGCATTAGGACGTTTCCACTGGGCTGAATGGTGAAAACGTCATATTATGATATTCCCGCCAGTCAGCCCGGTGCTGCTGGTCAGCCCAATAGAAACAGTATAGCTTTTTGGCCTCAGCATCTTGATGGAGCCGAGGCCAATGCCATTGCACACAGCACCCTCAAAATGCACAATGTCTGTCATAGCAGACAGTGCGTATTCCGAGGGGGCTAACAGGGGGGCCCCTGCACCGCCCATGACATGGCTGGAGGTGAAACTATTGGTCGCAATGCTGTCTAAGCAGATGGCACAGAACCCATCCTTACCAGCCAAGAACCTGTTAAACAGCCATTGGAAGGTAGCAGGGGCATTCTTCAAGACAAAGGGCATCACCCAGAATTGGTAATGTCCCTCAGGTGTGGAGAATGCTGACCTCTATTTTGCCTGCTTAGTCAAGACGATCTGCCAGTACACTGATGTCAAATTAAAGATACTGAGCAATTTGGCAGTACCTAGACTGTCAATGAGCTCATCAGCTCTGGAAATGGGGTGGGCATCAGGCTTGGTGACAGAACTGAGGCCTCGGTATTCAAAACAGAACCAAAGCCATTGGTACCAATACCACTGGACTGGACCAGGGACTGTTAGAGGTCTCAATCACCCTTAAAACTAGCATCTTGGTGACTTCCTCCTTGATGCTGGCTTTCCCCGTCTGACAACCTGTAAATTTAGTTCTTTATAGGGGGACTGTCTCCCGTGTCAATGTCAAGGACACTCAGATGTGTGAGTCAAGGGATGAGGGAAAACAAAGAGGAAATCTGCCCCAGTAACTGGTAACAGTCACCTTGTTGTTTTAGGGTCAGGGAGCCAGAGAGGTTTGACATCTTCTACTGACCCATCACTTTCCTATGCAGAGAGGATGTCAAGAAGAGGTTCACTCTCCTCCTCCACAACCTCATCTATCACAAGGAGCCTGCACTCTTCGAACCTCTCAAAGTGACGCTTGAGTCTGTTTACATGGAGTACCCTTAGAGGGTTTCTAGGAGTCTGGAGGTCCACTAAGTAAGTGGTCTCCCACTTATGCACCTTTATTTTGTATGAGCCAGTCCAGTGGTCTTGGAGGGCTCTGGGCTCTACTGGGTCCATAACCTATACTTTGTTGCCAGGTTGAAACTCTAACAGAGTGGCCTTCTGGTCATACCAGTGGTTAATTACCTCTTGACCGGTCTCAAGGTTGCTTTTGGTCTTTTTCAAGAAGCAGTGCAACTGGTTGCAGAGGGCTAACATGTAACTGAATACTTCCTGGGGAGTTTCATGGGAGCTTTCTCCCACCCCTCCTTGACAATGCTTAGAGGTCCCCTAATAGGATGACCATAGAAGAGTTCAAAGGAGCTGAACCCTACTCCTCTCTGTGGCACCTCCCAGTAGGCAAAAAGAAGACATGGGAATACAATGTCCCACTTATGCCTCATGGCCTCAGATATACCTGAAATCATGCCCTTTACGGTCCTGTTGAATCTCTAAACTAGATCATTGGATTTAGGGTGATAGGGTGTTGTGAACTTGTCATTTACACTACACGCTTCCCACATGAACTTCATATATGCAGATGTGAAGTTAGTGCCTCTGACAGAGACTATCTCTTTGGGGAACCCCACACGTGTAAAGATCCCCATCAAAGTTCTGGTCCCCACAGGTGCAGTCACCATCCTCAAATGAATTGCCTCTGGGTTGCGTGTGACATGGTCCACCAAGAGCAGGATGAACTTGTTGGCTACAGCTGTCTTGGAGTCCTATGGACTAATGACGTCGATGCCCACCCTTTCAAAGGGGGTGCCAACAACGGGAAGTGGAATCAAGGGAGCTTTTATCTTTTTCCCTGACTTCCCACTGGCCTAGCCAGTGGGACAGGGCCTACAGAATGTATCTGAGTCTGTCTTCATTTGGGTCCAATAGAAGTGGGCAACAGACCTAGCAAATGTCTTGTCTTTCCCTAAATCTCCTGCCAGGGGTATGTCATGAGCCAGACCCAGTACGAAGGCCCGAAAACACTGGGGTACCACTGACACATGTGCAGCCCCAGATATTTAGGAGATCATTCTCCCAATAGATCAAGTGATTCCAAGAGGCTTCTTCTGCTGCATGGGCTGAAGCCAGTTTCCTCACACCCTCAAGAGTGGGACACACTTTTTTTCACTTTGCAGAATTCCTCCCTGGTGGGCCCACCCTCAACTTGCCAGCCAGCAAGCTCTGGTAGGTCACCTAGGGAGGCAATGTACACCCCAGTTTGCTCAGGGCCCTCCTCATCAGGGATCCCGTCAACCTCCACTGCAGGATCTTCAGGGTCTGCTTTCCCACGCACCCTGCCCCTCTCCTTGGCAACTGTCTGGGCCATTTTTCTAGGCCACAAATGCCCTTGATGCTGGCCCCTGTGTCACGCGGAGCCTCTGCCCATTCCCCATTAATGGTGACCTACTGCCTATATTTGGATGTATTGGCAGGCATGTGAGCTTTTTTCACAATATCTGCATGCCACAGGGATAGCAGGGTTACCTCTGTCTGTTCCTCAAAACTATCTGGGACTACCTCCTTCCCGAGCATTACACTAGCCAACCCAAGTGTCTGCGTATCTGTGCAGGACTGTGCCCTCTTTAGACATTTGGAGTCACCCTTAGAGTAACAATACTTGGAGCACACATTGGGGAACGCACCTTCTTGTCTTGTTAGCAAAGAATCCTTTATTCTTAGGATCAGACTGGGACTGGTTACCGCTTGGGAATTATTTTTGGGCCTTTAGAGAACTCCTTATTTTAAAAATGTTCTCCCTCCCTTTTCTTTGGTTCGGAACCCTGACCACTTTTGTGGGTGTCCCCCAGGTACCTTTTTGGACACTTTGGTGCTAGCCCAGAGGTCCGCATCCTCAGCTAGTTTCCTGGGATCAGTCACCTTATTGTCAACTAGGTGCTAGCACAACTCTGTAATAGAAGTACTGAGTATGTGTTCTCTCAGGATTAATTTGCATAACCCAACATAAGTGCTGATTTTGCTGCCCCACACTCAGCCATTCAGTATCTTACTGAAGTAATCAATGAAGTCCACCCAGGATTGGTCGGGGAGCTTGTTACTGTCACTGAATCTTTGACAATAATTCTCAAATTTGGCAATAAAATTGGATTACGTGGGATTGTACTAGGTCTAGTCCCCAACCTCTAATGTCAGAACTGTGTCCTTCCCAAGTGTTGGCATGTGTTTCCACAGGCCCACCCCTCACTGCTCTTCAGGAACCCCATGTGCCCTCAGTGCAACTTCATAACCAGAAAAACAATTATCAATGTCATCTCCCACCACATAACTGGGCACCAAGTCCTTGGGTATACACACCTTCTTGTCTCCAGCAGGTCATGCATGTATGCTGCCAACGTCACTGCTGGATGCAGAGTTGCTAGCCATAACCCTGTTCAGACTCAGTTCATGAGCCAATAGAAGTTTCTTCTCAGCTAAGGCCCTTTCAGCCTTGCTCTTCTCTGTCTCCATTTTTAATTTTGCCAACTGTAGCCTGAATTCTCTCTCCTCTCTCCTTTCCTCTGCGGTCAGGCCATAACCTGGGACACTGCTTCCTGGTCTCACAGGAGGCACAAATCCAGGAATGTCATCACCTACTGCTGTCGGTAACTCCTCGGAAGAGCCCTTCTCAGGCTCTTCCCAATCATCACTCTCTTGGATGCGGGACTCTGTCCAGGCACTCAACACCTTTTGAAAGTCTTCCTTCTTGGAAGCTCCACGGGCAGGTACCCCCATATCATTGCAAAAGCCCTTCAGCAGGGAGACTGTGTAATTCTACAGCTTAGTGAGATCAAACTCCTCAGCTCCACTTGTAGACCCATCCAGACACATATTGTATAGGATGGATTAAAAAATGTCAAGACGGAAAAATTTAGAGAAAAACAAACAAAATAGTCTTGAGATGTGGGTAGGTAGTGTAAACGTAGCCATTGTATGGTACTGTACAAATACAAGATCTATCCTCACCAATAACCCCCAGTGATAGACATTAGGTCTCTAGTTGGCAGAGGAATACACCCATGTCCAAGTAGGGATCACAATCCTAGTCAGGGTAAGTCACAACACAATCCAAATTATCCGGTGCTCACCCTCTGGTAGCTTGGCACGGAGCAGGCAGGCTTAACTAAGAAGCATTGTGTAAAATATTTGTGCAATAACTCACACGGTAACACAGTGAAAACTCCAAAATAGGTGCTCCACACCAGTTTTGGAAAATTGATAATATCTATCTGAATAAAAAAAGACCAAAGTCAAGACATCACTTTTTAAAAGAATAAAAGAGTCTCAATCCTTAAGAATCAGTGGTTGTATCCTTTTAACACACAGTACCTGGGAAACCACAAAAATAACAATGCATGGAGACCGCAATGAAGGAGATGTGTCAAATAATAAGATGCTTCATCTGATTTTCTGTTGCAGCACAGCGGGAGTCATTTCTTTCCATGCTGCAAAGTGATGCATCGATTTCCAGGAGCACAGCTTCGGTTCCTCACTGCAATGCAGAGGTGTTTTGACTTCTAGGGATGATGCAGTGAAATTCTGTGACGCACTGGTATGAAGGGACAGGTGCTGCATCGATCTGATAGGTGATGCAGTGCATTTTTTAGCCACGATGCACGAGCTGAGTGGATTTTCAGGTGCACAGGAATTTTCTTCTCTTTGGTGTAGTCTTTTTGGCCCTGAGACTTTAGAACAGGAGGCAAGTAAAACCCAAGCCCTTGGAGAGCACTTGTGGAGAAGGCAGAGTCCTTCCAGCAGAGTCCAGGGCCAACAGGCAGCAGGGCAACAAGATGGTCAGCAGTCCTTCTCAGCAATGCAGTCCAGATTAGTTCTTTGAAAAGCCTGGCAGTCCCTCTGACAGAGTCCAGTTCCAGGTATAGAAGTGTCTGATTTTGTGGGGTCAGAAACCTAGTATATGTACCCAAAAATGCCTTTGAAGTAGGGGAAACTTCAAAGAGTGTCTTTGAAGTGCACAACTTCCTCTGCCAGGATCCCTGTGTGTGCAGTGGGGTCATTAGTCCTTTGTGTGAGGGCAGGCCACTGGACTATGAAGGGTAAGAGAGACGCCCTCCACCCTTCCTGCCCAGGGAGACCCATTCAGTATGCAGATGAATGCAGGTGTAAATGAGCGTCCTGATGGCTGTCTGGGTGGTATGCACATGGAGAGCTATCAACCAGCAAAGCCCAGACATAGGTTGGAGACAGGCTGTAAGGCACAGATGCAGTAAGTGCAGAGAAATGACCTCTTTCTAAAAGAGGCATTTCTAAAATAGTAGTCGTTAGACCTGGCATCCTTAGCGTGGTCTGCCCTATCTTTTTTTTGCCTCTAATTCCCATGTTTTGACTGTGTGCTGGACTCTATTTTTGCTATTTTTGGCACTCTGGGCACTTTACCACTGCTGACCAGTGCTAAAGTGCAAGTGCTCCTGTGTGAAGTGTATGTGTAATTGAGCTTTCCATGATTGGCATATTTGATTTACTACTAAGTCCCTAGTAAAGTGCACCAGAGGTGCCCAGGGCCTGTAAATCAAATGCTGCTGGTAGGCCTGCAGCACTGGTTGTGCCACCCACATTAGTAGCCCTGTAAACATGTCTCAGACCTGCCACTGCAATGTCTGTCCGAGCAGTTTTAAACTGCCAGTTCAACTTGGCAAGTGTCGCCATTTGCCAGGTCCAAACCATTTCTTTTTATACATGTAAGGCACCCCTAAGGTGGGCCCTAGGTGGCCGCATGGACAGGGTGCAGTATATATTAAAGGGGGGCATGTAGTGATGTTTTTTATATGTCTTAACAGTGAAATACTGCCAAATTCAGTTTTCACTGTTGCAAGGCCTATCTCTCTCATAGATTAACATGGGGGGCTGCCTTTAAATATCCTTAAAGTGCAGTTTCCCTTTGAGAGCAGATAGAAATCAGGAGTTTGGGGTCTCTGAACTCACAATTTAAAAATACATCTGTTAGTAAAGTTGGTTTTTAAATTGTTAGTTTGGAAATGCCACTTTTAGAAAGTAGGCATTTTCTTGCCTTCACCATTCTGTGACTCTGCCTGTTTGTGGATTCCCTGTCTTGGTCAGACCGACAGTTGGTGTATTTGGATTCCCCTCCTGACAGTGACACAAAGGGAGCTGGGGTATAGCCTGCATATCCTGATGAGCCATCTGAGCTAGAGTGGAGGGAGGAGTGTCACACATCTGAATGGGCTGTGCCTGCCCTCACACAATGCAGTCTCCAACCCCCTGGTGTGTGTCTGGGGCCTGGCCTGGGTAAGGCAGAATCCTGTAAACAACATAGACTTTCATTTGAAATTTGCCTACTTCAAAGGCAGAAAGGGGTATAAGAAGTGAACCTAAAACCCCAGAGTTTAGATTTTTTCAAGATTACTTCTGGGTTCAAAAGGAACTCTGCCAAGGAGAAGAGTTGAAGAGCTGAAGAGAAGTGCTGCTGCTGCCTGTGACCGAGCTTTGTTGGGCTATCCTACACTTCCTGCTTCTGCCTGTGAAAGGGGACAAAGACTGGACTTTGTTGTGCATTCCTGCTTGAGACGAATCTCCAAGGGCTTGAACTAAGCTTGCCTCCTGTTCTGAAGTCACAGGGCACTCAAAGACTTCCTCTGCCAGCACTTGGACTCTCTGCTGAGACTCCTGCACTGCCATGTAGTGCCCTATCCAGTCCCTGGGCCCTTGAAAGTTGATGTTGGCAGAACAAGGACTGAAATTTGTGCACAGAACACCATGCAGGGACATTTTTGATGCACTCCCTGCAACGCAGCTGATAAACGCCACGCCACCCACTTCATGGCTGAAATTGATGCTCCACCTACATCGCAACTGGGAAATAGGTGCATCGTGGCTGAAGAAATGATGCAGCACCCTCTTGCAGCTGCTGATAAAAACACAAACCCCATGCAGCACGGTTTCCTAACACTGTGCAACCCGATTTCTCACACATCGTCACTGGGGGTCAAAGTCATCATGAACCTGTGCAGATCCAAGGTGCCCCATCTGGAAATCGACACATCACTGTCCTGCAAGAGAGAAAAACGACACATCACCAACCCGACCAGTGAAGAAAATGACGCACAGCCTCACTTACGAGTGAGGAGTGAACATTTCCATTGTTTTCCATGGAGTAAGACTCTTATTCTTTTGAAAATTAATATCTTGACTTGTGTATGTTGGATGTTTGTCATTGTGGTCTTGCTAGCTTTAGATAAATCTTGCCTATTTCTGTAAACTGGTGTGGTGTCCATTTTGTAGAGTTTTCACTCTTTTACTGTGTATGTTGGTACAAATACGTTACATATTGCTTCTCGGATAAGCCTTCCTGCTCATGCCAAGCTACCAAGGGGGTGAGTGGGGCTTAACCAGGTGTGTTTCTCCTTTGCCTGGACTACAGCGAGGGTCCCTGCTTGGACAGGGGATAACCTGACTGCCAACCAAAGACCCCATTTCTAACAGTAATATTAAATTCAACTTCACCATTAAGCAGGAGTTTGTATTTCCATTCTGGTCATACTAATCATGACAGCGCTACACTTTCCAGATCAGAAAATACCACATAGAAGTATAAAAGGGCAGCTCTAATGCTCACCTATGAGACGAGCAGGCCTCACAGAAGTGTTACCATGTTTAGGGGAGAGAGCTCATGCACTTTAGCACTGGTCAGCAGTGGTAAAGTGGGCCTGAAACCCCAAAAACAGTGTCAGAAAAATATAAGGAGGCAGGCAAAATGTTGGGGCACGTTCCCCCCCTAATGCCTGATCAATGAATCAATCATGGATTTTTGTAGAGTGCGGATAATCACCCACAGGGTCTCAAGGTGCTGTATATGGGTATGCTGCTCAATTGAAGAGCTAGGTCTTGAGGTCCTTTCTGAACTGCTTCAGTGATGCGGTCTGCCTGAGCTCGAGAGGTAGTGCATTCCATGTCCGGACTGCTATATAGGAGAAGGATCTTCCTCCTGCTGTACATTTCCGGATCTTGGGCACGACTGCAAGGCCATACTAGGAGGAACAGAGGTGTCTGTTGGTTACGTAGAAGGTGAGGCGGTGGTCGAGGTATGCAGGTCCTATGTTGTGCAGTGCCATGTAGGTGTGAATCAGGAGTTTGTATGTGATACGCTTTTTAACTGGGAGCCAGTGTAGGGGTCTGAGGTGGGTGGAAAACAACTGTGTCAGGGGATGTCCAGGATGACCCTTTATAGTCTTGATTGAAGTTTGCTGGTGATGCCGGCATGAAGTGCATTGCGGAAGTGAAGATTGCTAGTGATGAGTATGTGGGTGACTGTCCTCCTCGTACTGGGGGGAATCCATTTGAAAATCTTCCACACGAGTCATAGGGTGTGGAAGCATGATGAGGAGATGGCATTGACTTGGCGGGTCATCGATAGAGAGGAGTCCAGAATGATGGCCAGGGTGTGCTCATGGTAAGTGGGGGCGGGGGCGTTACCCAGAGCAGTGGGCCACAACGAGTCATTCCAGGCAGAAGGGGAGGAGATGATCACAAGGATCTCTGTCTTGTCTGAGTTAAGCTTGAGACAGCTGACCTCCATCTAGGCGGCGACTGCTCTCATCCCATTATGGAAATTCCTCTTGGCTAGGGCAGAGTCCTCGGACAGGGAGATGATCAGTTGGGTGTCGCCGGCATAGGAGACTATGTTTAGCTCATGTTGTTCGGTGATCTTTGCAAGCTAGGCCATGTAGATGTTGAAAAGCGTTGGGCTGGGTGAAGATCCTTGAGGCACTCCGCAGCAAGTGTCTTTAGGTTCTGATGTGAATGACAGTAGTCTGATCCTCTGTGTTCTTCCAGTGAGGAGGGACCTGATCCAATCCAGGGCTTTGTCTCAGGTGCCGGTGCAGTGCAGTCTGCCACAGAGGGTGGAGTGGGAGACAGTGTCAAATGCGGCAGAGAGGTCAAGGAGAATGAGGGCAGCCGTGCCTCTTTGGTCCAGTATGATGCGTATGTTGTTAATGGCTGCTAAGAATGTGGTTTCAGTGCTGTGGTTGCTTCTGAATCTGGACTGTGATTGGTCTAGGATACAGTGTGCCTTGTGGAATTCAATGAGTTGCTGGTTGATGGCTTTCTGTGTTACTTTGTCTGTGAAAGGGAGCAGAGAGATGGGTCTGTAGTTCTTTAGCTTCCTAAGGTCAGCTGTGGGTTTCTTGAGTGGTGGGCTGATTCGGCATGCTTCCAGTATGAGCGGAATGTGGTGGTCTTGAAGGATCGGTTGAAGGATATGGTAGTGCTGTCTAGGTTGAAGATGTGATAAGGGCATGGATCCAAGGGTACTCCAGAGTGGATGGAGTCACCAGTCTTTGAGTGTCCTCTAGGGTGAAGGGGGTCCAGGAGTCCAGAATCTGGTGAGGTGCTAGGTCCATGGTGTTGGGCGGCACTGGTGAGATTTGGTTCCTGAAGCCTTCGTAGATGTGCTGGATCGTACAGTGAAAGAAGGTGGCAAGGTCGTTGCAGAGGTCTTGGGAGGGAGGAATGAAAGAGGTGTCTGTTCCAGGGTTTGTGAACTCATTGATGATGGTGAAGCGCTCTTTGCTGTTGTGAGCACTGGTGTTGAGAAGTGCTTGAATAGCAGCTTTTCTGTGGTTCTGGTGGTGTTAGGATACACCTTTAGCTACCACTATAAGAACCTAGTAAAAGGTACTTAGGTTCCCAGGGCATGGGGTGCTATGGGTAAGCCCCTGAGGGCAGCAGCACTGATAGTGCCACCCTCTAGGGCAATGCATCCAGATGCACCGAGCACTGCCATATAAGGCTGAGTGTTCTGGTGCAAACCTAACACAAAACACGACTTGGCACAGTACCTGTGTGCCCTGTCCACCATACACTGCATTTACTATGGGTAAGACACCTCTCAAGCAGGCCTTACAGCCCTAAGGCAGAGTGTTCCATATTATATGTGAGGGTATAGTTGCATGAGCAATATGCTCCCCCATGTCCCTGCCAAACCTGGGACATAGTGAGTGAACAGAGCAGCCATTTTATTGTATGTGCTGGACACTGGTCAATGTGAGTTTCCCAGCTACATAATGGCTAATCTGAATCCTGGGTTGTTTAGTAGCAAAGAACTCAGAAAGACAAATCCAAACTGGTACCAGTACTGTATTTATTATAAAATGTACCAAGGGGTCACCTTAGAGGTGCCCCCTGTAAAAGCTAACTGTCCTGGCATGGTTGCTGACTGGTTCCAGCCAGCCTGCCACATCCAGACAGCCAATATACAAACCTTGGGAGAGAGCCCTGTCTCTCTGGTTTGCAAAACAATGCCTTTCCTCAGTGGAGGAACTAACCTCTTCTCCATCAGGAATGTGCACTGCCCTTGCAGTGATCTTCAAAGGGCTACCACCCTTGAAACTTGATCCCCAGGCCTGCTATTAGCAGCAGATGGCCTCCCTCAAATGGTAGGAAGAGTGGCCTCACCTTGCATGCACCACCCCTAGGGGTTTGCAGATAAAGTTGACCCCCCATTTCATTTCCCTCCATGTTGGATGAGAGGAAAATAGACAATGAGGTTTACGGTAGTGACCCTTACCACAGGAAGTGGTCATTGTATTGGGTGCAGCCACCCAAGGGTAAGTGTTGCATTGGACAATACCAGGTTCCCCATAAAATGCCCACTAAATTCAGTATTTAGTGGTCTCCCCTAAACCAAGAAATCACATTCATCAGGAAGAAAAGAAGACAGCACAAAAGAACCCGGCAGGACGAGAACAGAGGAACTGCTGGACAGGAAGAGGCTCCAAGACCCCTGCTTGCTGCACCAGAATGCCGACAATCGCTGCTGCAGACTAGCTGACCACTGGACCAACCTCAAATGACCCCAAGGACCCCCAGACTTCTCAAATAGCCCATGATCTCCCTCCTGAGTGAAGGCACCACACAAGAAAGCAAAGAAACCTGCAAGGAACTAGCAAACCAGTGAGGATCACTTCACTGACTGGATGATATCTCCACGACTGGAAGTCATAGCCAGACTCAACAACAGTCCAACAACAGCCCAGATGAGACCAGAAAGTGTGCCAACTTTGGTGGTACAGTGCCTTCCTCTGGCCAAGTTGTGCCTATATCCCAGGTAGTGGTCATGTCACAGTCTGCATGTCTCTTACAGCTGTTGTCACGGTCTGCACGTCTCTTACCGCTGTAGGCTGCAGTACTCGGAAGGATGCCTGGTTTTTGCTGTTTCTGGATTGGCCAAGATAAGTGCGACCCATTCCTGTAGACAGGGTGCCACTGACTAGAAAACGCAAAAGCAGACCGTACCCTCCAGAAGGAGTCCCAGAGAAAAAAACTCAAGTAATGGGAAAAAAACCTCTATCACAGGAATGCCTGAAAAAGAGGAAAAAACACTGAAGAAAGGCAAAAATGGAAGTCAAAATCTGCAGGGAAAAATAAGAAGTGAATAGAAAAAAACAGACAGAAGCGAGGATCACTACCAAGACGGAAATGCAACACAAGCAAAGAGGGAACTGTAGTGTTTAAATGCCATCACAAAGGAAGAGACAAACAAGGAAGAATGCACAATGCCGTCTTGGATTGGGACTGCCAGTCTAACAGCGGCCCACAAAAGGGATGCCATGGTGATCCGCAGAGTCACAGTAGGCCCCCTCCCCAAGACCCTGGGCTTGACCGGGAAATGAAAGAAAAAACTGTGAATCAAACGGGGTGCATGGACTGAAGAAGAATCCTCCGAAGAACAGTCACTCTGGGGATAACCTTTCCAGTGGATCAAGAATTGTAGCCTGTTTGGAAATATGCGGGAATCACAGATCTCCTGAACCTCATTTTCAGGATGGCCATCCACAGAAAGAGGAAGAGGACATTGAAATTGCCTATGATAAGGATCAGGGACAAAAGGCTTGAGTTGCGAGACATGAAACACTGGATGGACCTTCCAAGTCTAAGGTATACGAAGTCGACCAGCAACTGGATTCAATAAATGGAGTATCTGAAAGGTCGATAATAGCGGGGTTTGAATTTTTTCTGAGAAAAATGAACAGGCAGAAATTTGGAAGAAAGACATACTTTGTCTCCAGGCTGGTAAGATGGTGCAGCTTGACGTCAGTTGCCAGCTATTCTTTTCATATATTGTTTAGAAGCTAAAAGAGTCGCCGAGCAAATGAGGTGACCACAGGGATAGTAGGTAATGCACAAGGTACTGTAGGAAAGGTCTTGGGATGGAAGTGGTAGGTGCAAAAAAGGCGTTGATCCCATTGCACTGTGCACCGTGTTGTTATATGAAAACTTAGCTAAAGAAAGAAAGTTGGACCAGTTGTTTTGTATGGCATTATAGTAACAGCATAAATACTGTTGCAGTTCCTCATTGAGGTGTTCAGTTTGACCGTTAGTCTGCATACTTCTGCACACACAGAAAGAGTCAAATGGCCATAAGAACAGCATATGTATAGGGCGCTGTCCCTTCTTGCAAAGATACATCCATCTCCACACAGCAGATAGCCAAGCACCCTGGTGCAAGGTAGGTAGTGTAGGTGCATGGCAGCATATGAGCAACTGGCGTCGGGCACAACAAAGGGACAACAAAGGGTTGCTCAGTAACATGTCACACATGGGTATTCTTGCATAGTCTAAATGTTGCAGGACAGTGCAGCCAAGTTAGGAGATGTGTTGTGCACATCATCTGCAATGTAACATGTCAAAAGGGATGGGATGCCTAGGCTCTGTAATGCTACCATGTTAATACTACATCTGACCCCAATGTGTTGTGAGGATATGTCATGTCCCCTCTAGTGATAGCACACTGAAACAAAGGTGCATTACACAACACATGGAACACACATCATGACCATCAGTTTGGAATACAAATCATATGTACTAGGTCCAGGAGCCAAACACAAGATTGTCATTTCCAACAACCCAGTGCTGAAGAGAAATAACACATGAATAGGAACTCACGGCATACCACAAACACATATGAGTCACAATTAACTCAAAATATCAACTGCCATGCTACATGACAAACCTGTTGCAAACCCTAACAACAACTTACTCCCTTAATCTTTTGCATTGGACCAGGGTTATGGCATACAGCCTTGGATAATGACCCCCAATTCTAAACCCGAACACAGCAGCAGAGCGAGCATTTAATGAGGGACATTGGAAAACACGACCATTGTGGAGAGGACATTTGGCATCCTCAATTCCAGATTCAGGTGCCTGAACATCACAGGAGGCAGCCTCCTATATGCCTCACCAATGGTTCTACAAGATCATATTGACTTGTGCTATCCTGCACAACATATGTGTGCTGACGAACGTACCATTATATGAGCAGATTGAAGACCTGCCCGAGGAGGAGGAGGATGGTGGAGAAGAAAATGGGGGGGGGAGACCACAAAACAGCTGCTGGGATATGTGCGGACTGCACATTGTACAGAACTTCTTCATATAATAATCACGTAACTTACCCTGTAAATGTTGTCAATAAACGCCTCACTTATTCACACAATCCGGCTTTGGTGTCTTCAGTCTCTAAAACATATACCTCAGGATTGTGAGTCTAACCTCAGGGAGCATGTCACAAACACTCATCTGAAGAGTACTGTAGCAACATCATATGTGAAGCATAAGAGTGACCTGCTACCATCACACATATCACAATTAGCCTCATCACTTGAATGTGACAACTAAATGACACAATGTATGGACCACAACATATTAATTACATACACGTTGCCAACTTGTACAACCATAGCTCATCACACACAACTACAACATGTCTAAAAAGGAGGTAAACAAGGGGCCCGCACATGAGGGAGTGGGTCAAAATATGGTGAGACTGTAATGTTTGAACAGGCCACTAACACAACTTAGTTGAGAGTTGCAATGGCTGCATGGAGCATGTGTGACAAGGGGGGGACATAATTGGTGACAATGGTCACCATGATTAGCCCAGGTATGACAAGCAATGGGAGAAATTGAGCCTGTGCAGTACATCAATGGAAATCACTCCTGCCACTTCCATGGGGCCTAAACATATCCAGCTAGGTCTGCAGGTCCACCACACACAAATTATTATTACAATGCAGAATGTAATGACTTTAAACTGTCTTTTGTGTTCAATACATTATATGGTTGGAGTGTAGGTAGAGTGTGTCAATCACAGTATGTACCAAATATGTACACATATCAGACATATGTATAGTCCACACACAAGGCATCCATATACTCATGATCATCATATGGAGACAGTTGTCGGGTAACATTTTCCAGATAGCATTCATCAGCCATCACCAACAATGCCCGAGTTATGTATGTCGTCTGAAATGTGATGCTCTATAAGACAACTACACACTGCACACAAGTGAACACAATTCACAATCACATACCATGACTCTTGCTTAGTACTGACTGCCATGCCTATGTGGATACACTGTAGTCTCACATACATACATATGCATGACGTGAATACATTTGCATGCTGTTGATTCTATAAAACACACATTGGTGTTACAGACCAATCACCAAAATCACATTGTTCTATGGACTACCACCTGTGGTCATACACAAAATGCCACACTGCTGCCCAGCCAATTCAGTTTGTATGTTGATTCAGGGTGCATCCATTGACAATGGACAAAATCATGCAATCAGGAATAGAGTAAAAACAATGATGCAAATTTGTCGAAAACATCCGCAAACTCCTTAAATTATATCACCCATAGCCCATAGCGTGAATTCCACCTTCGCACTCATCACAATGCTGATTTACTGTTAAATTGATGCATAAATGTAATGTGTCAATAAAAAAAGTCACACGTAAGTCATACATCAGAAATGCTCATGCAAATATCAGATGTGTCAAAAAAATAGACAAATTACAGAAAACATGAGCACAAGGACAGGAATCAATCAATCAATCAATCAATCCATTTATAAAGCGCACTACATACCCGTGAGGGGGGGAGGGGCTGCTAATACTTGATGAGACAGGTCTTGAGGTGTCTTCTGAAGGTGAGCAGGTCCTGGATCTGTCTTAGGTCAGACAGGAGGGTATTCCAGGTCTTGGCGGCGAGGTAGGAAAAAGATCTGCCACCGGAGGATTTGCGTCGGATGCAGGGGATGGAGGCGAGGGCGAGGTTGGAAGAGCGGAGTTGTTGGGTGGGAGTGTAGAAGCTGAGTCTGTTGCTAAGGTAGGCTGGTCCGGTGTTGTGGAGTGCTTTGTGTGCGTGGGTGAGGAGTTTGAATGTGATCCTCTTGTGGATGGGGTGCCAGTTCAGGTCTCTCAGGTGGGGGGTGATGTGGCTGCAGCGGGGAATGTTGAGGATGAGTCAGGCAGAGGAGTTTTGGATGCGTTGGAGGCGTTGCAGATGTTTGGACGGGACGCCTGCATAGAGTACATTGCCGTAGTCGAGCCTGCTGCTGTCGAGGCCCTGAGTCACTGTTTTTCTTGTTTCGGTTGGGATCCATTTGTAGATTCTGTGAAGCATGCGGAGGGTGTTGTAGCATGAGGAGGAGATGGCGTTGACCTGCTTTGACATGGAGAGCGATGAGTCGAGGATGAAGCCAAGGTTGCATGCGTGGTCAGTTGGTCTTGGAGGGGTACCCAGTGAGGCTGGCCACCACGAGTCGTCCCAGGCGGAGGGGGTGGGCCCAAGGATAAGGATCTCTGTTTTGTCTGAGTTCAGTTTCAGCCGGCTGCCTCTCATCCAGTCGGTGACGGCCTTCTTGCCCTTGTGGAGGTTGGTTTTGGCGGTGTGTGGGTCCTTGGTGAGGGAGAGGATGAGTTGGGTGTCGTCGGCGTAGGAGATGATGTTGAGGTTGTGTTGGCGGGCCATTTGTGCGAGGGGGGCCATGTAGATGTTGAACAGCGTCGGGCTGAGGGATGAGCCCTGGGGTACGCCGCAGATGAAGTTGGTGGCTTCGGATTGGAAATGGGGGGGCGGACTCTCTGGGTTCTGCCGGAGAGGAAGGATGTGGTACAGTTGAGGGCTCTCTCTTGGATCCCTGCTTCGTGGAGGCAGATTTTCAGAGTGTGGTGGCAGACTGTGTCGAAGGCAGCTGACAGGTCTAGGAGGATGAGGGCTGATGTTTCTCCATTGTCGAGTTGGCTTCTGATGTCGTCTGTGGCGGCGAGGAGAGCGGTCTCGGTGCTGTGGTTCCGCCTGAATCCGGACTGGGAGGGGTCGAGAATGTTGTTGTCTTCGAGGTATCGGGTAAGTTGTGTGTTGACGATTTTCTCAATGACCTTCACCGGGAATGGGAGCAGGGAGATGGGCCGGAAGTTCTTAAGGTCTTTGGGGTCCGCCTTTGGTTTTTTGAGTAGAGCGCAGAAGTGAGGTAATAGGATATCCTGTGTACAGGTTTGGTACAGTGGATGTACTTTCACTTTCTGTTTACAGCCTGTGACTCTTTTGACTTTGTGGTTGTGTCTTGGAGTTGATGGCGTCATATTGCTCTGTTTTATATCCTGTGGTGTCCCTCCTGTTGTGTTTTCTGTTGTATTTGATTGTAAATTGTCCCTGTGTCTGTGAATTTGTGTGTTTTTAGTATTTTACCTTGTACCTGTGCTGTGGGGTGTCAGTATGGGTTAGTTGTATTGGTGGGTTAGTTGGTATTGCTAGGTTTTGGGCGTTAAGTTTCCTTTACTTACTTCTGTTGATTACAACTATTATTTCTCATTTATAACCTGTACCTAGTACAATGTCAGGTAGGGAAGGCAGAATAGAATGCGGGAGGAGGAGCTCGGGGGCTTCGTGTGGCTGGTAGCCCGCTACCTCCCATTAATGTTGGGTGGGTGGCCATGTGATACAGGGCTATCAGACGGAGGTGAGGTGGCTGAAGAGGGTGTACCACAGCAGCCACAATGACCACCAGCTGAAGCATCGCTGGGTTGATCTGGTGACCAGGGAGCCAAATCTTCTGGACCATCTTGGTGTGGTGATCAGTGGCCCTGTTGGTGAGCCTCCCATTGACAAACTATTTACTATTCACCACACATGAATGACAGTAGCAAATGTGTTGACGTGCTGCATGCAATGCTTGTGGACAGGTTGCATGCAACCAGAATGAAGTCTCACTGTACCAGTATAGACATGGGGTTCACATATCCTACCATTTTACCAATGCAAGTCAGATGTTAGGTGAGTCATGCACAAACATCACTAAGTCACACATTTCAGGGGCCATGGCAACATCTGTGCCCCAGCATTGTGTCATGTACGATCGGGCAAGACACCGCCAGCATACCATATGTAATTGGATTGTGAATACAAAGTAGGCCAATACATGTATGGCACAACATTGTTAGAATTTCACATACATCACCCCTGCCATTATGTTTACAAAGGTGGCATACCTGCCTTAGGAGGCACTGACAACGGGGCATTTGATACCATCAGACAACTGTGACACATCAGTCATGGATAACTCAATGCATGAGAATTGCAGACTAAAAATTGAGCCGCTTATCCTTCACAATGTGCCTCTGTGTGCCTTTCAGGACAAGCCAGAATATCTGAGTCAGTTGTCCTGCAGACCCCAAGGGTAGTGTCATGTATCTTTCACCCAACTCCCCCTCATTTCATGGAGTTCCATCTCCTACAGATTGGTCACATGTGGTTGTTTCAGGCTGTAGCACTACATGAGTCTCAGGTCCAGTGTAAGAGTGCAGACGTGTGTCTCTCACTCACCTGATTGTCAGTCTCATTGTGAGTTTGCAGTGGTGTATCTAGTGCACTGTCCTCAACCTGGTTAATTAGCTCACTCCTCTGAAATTGTACACACTGAAATATGTTGTCCACTAGTAGTGGCAGTGATATGATACTAACCACTCATCCATATCTTTCAGGTGGAAAGTGGAAACATTTGAAGACTCACCTGTATTCAGTAAGTGTGATTTTGTCTGTCCTGTGTAGTGATTAAGTGTTTTGTGTGAGTGAGTCATGTGCGCTGCACCCAATGCTAGAAGTGATGAGCTGTCAAATGATCAGAAATCAAAGTAGGCTGGATGGTGACACTGTTTCAAATTTAAGTGGTTCCCATGCACGTGCAGAGAGTCATATCTTGTGAGGCTTGTGGCACTCAATGGGCAGCATTGTGTAAACAAGGTGATGACAAGCCACATGTAGGCCCATATGTGACTTAGATGTGCTCAGTTGTGAAAATAATGGCACTGGGACACACCGTCATTCCCACAACACTGTGATGCACCATTTTGTAGACGTATTGGTGCATCCCTGTATAGTAATGAAGATGTAGCAGTGGGTGGCAAAGCCAGACACTTATATTGAATGTAATAGGCATGCATGCAGGTCAAGTCCAATCATGTGCTGGCATGGATATGGGTGTGTGAGGAATTGTGTTGGCTTATCAGGTATTGATGGGTGTCTATACCTGCACACATAAATATAGATGTGATAGAACTATCGATACCAGCTTCCTAGTTGTCATCACTTAACCTATTGTCCACTCCCTGACTCCAAGTAGGAATGGGCATGCCGTGGTGGATGACCTGGACAGTTGAGATGATGATCTGCATGGCCATCCCCCCTGAGGCACAGTGGGTGGGAATAACAAATTTGTAAGTGGATGTGATGCTCACAGTATAGATGACAGTCATTTTGATCAGGCTTGCATGTGTACCTATCAACACGGACTCCTTATGGTTCTGCATCCCATACTCCCAATAACAGATACATGTTACTGGCTCTGTATGTTTGAAAGTTTGACACAGATGATGAGGAATAGTGGCCCTAATCTATGTGAAGTTGATGCTGCCTTTGCATTGTTACTCAAGGTACAAAATCAATGCACATGTAATTTTGTCTGTTTCCTAAACTTGTTGTGGGTGGCTATGCTGTCAAGGAAGTGGTGCTAATGGAGCATTGCCATTTCATCCATCAGGGACATTGCATTATCCGGAAATTGAGTAGGAGTATATGTGCAAATTGATGTAGATAATAAGCTAATTATCTGTACATACTCCACACAATGCTGACACTGATGGTTGCCTGTCTCATTTTAACAGCTGCCAACATGAACAATGAGGAACTGGGTGCCTTCAGAACAGGGCATACGCTATCAGCACATACTTGTAGTGGAATCTGGGTTCAGGAGTATGGCACGCCGTTATCGCTCAGAGCGAACCACCGGTGAGTGGCGGGCATTTAGCCAAGGGGGTCCCACAGTGCCCACACAGGGTGGGCCAAGCACCACAGCTGTGCACGGGCAACAGCTGCCACCTTCAATATTGCTCCAGCTGCTGCACCCTCAACATCCATCCCACAGCCAACCACACCTCCTGCCATGGACATGAGTGCCATCAGAGACTTACAGAGGTTTGTGACACAGGTCCTCAAAAGTTGGACTCAATTGAGAATACATTAAGAGGAAATTCAAGAGGGCAAACCTCTGAATGGCTTGATGTCTCATTTCCCAAGTTCAGTCCCCCCACTCTTAATTTTTTCTAGGTTTTTAGTGGCCATTAGGGGGTTAGCTGTGGGTTAGGTTAGGTTAGGTTAGTGAGTTAGTTAGGATAACAAGGTTTGGGGGTGGGTGTTCTACTTTTTACAATTTAATTTGTGGGTGGGTGGTTGGCGTGTGATGGGGCTTTTATGTGTTTATTAAAAAAAATAAAAAATGTATTAAAAAATGTAAAAAATCAATTATACCCAAAAATATAGTTTTGTTTAGTTATAGGTAGTAAATGGGTAGTTTAGTTTGTGTTGTCCTGCATGTGTCCTGTGATATAACGGGGCAAATGTTTAGAGTATGTCGTTAAATGTGCTAGGTAAGTGTAGCATAGAGTAGTTAGGGTCTGTTGTGGGTTTCATATAGTTAGGATAAGTTAGGTTAGGTTAGGGTAGCTATTCTGATTTCTTTTTAGTTTTGTTAAAATCTAATTAAAAAATATTGAGTACTCCCTTACCTCACGTGTCATATGCTTGGGTCTCTGGGTCTTCCCATGGGTGTACAATGAAAATTGTGTGTTATCCTAGGGATTCCGTCCTGCCTCCAGATCCCCCTCTTGACATGTTCATCACCTTCTTATAACTGAGCTGTCATATTGACAGCTATAACACATCTCCTTTTCTGTGCATCTGCCATCCAGTGTACCCACCACTCAAGGTGACTATGTTGACCATGCATAGGATAGTTATGTGTGGTAATTCAGCTGTAATTGTACAGGTTTTGTGTTAGAATGTTGGGCACTGTGGGACATTTGACAACAGCTTACATCTCATTCCTATCCTGCTAAACTGACCAGTGGTAATTACAGATGAGGTTGAGTCCCTCTGTTTTACAACAATGTGTTCCACTGGTACACCCAGCTGACGATAACTGTTTCACAGCCATTCCTGCCGTACGTAGTGGGTATATCACACGTGTTCAACATGTTTTACATACTCAGTGAGTTGTTTGTAGGGGATGAGACCAGCATTGATGTTCATCATGTAGGTACCATGTGCATAGATATGTGCCTGCATATTCATGCACTATTGTACTGACACTCTGTGACTTGAGACATGTTACACAAAACACAATTCCAAGGCATAATAGATGTGTCACAACACACAAATACCTGCTGGTTGTATAGGTGGTGTTTAATAACCAGTGTTATAGTGCAATATTGACAATGTCCAGGTCTGTGACCACATTCATGGAAGGGTTGAGGGACATGTCATGGGACATGTTTGAGTAAAGTGCCTTTCAGCGCAGGGAGCATAAATTGCCAATTGAAAAGTTAAAGACAATTGCAGTCCATAGCAGAAAGGTCAACAGTGTGTTGAAGAAGAGTGCATATCTGCAACAGTGCTAACACTTGCATGATGTCAAGCACAAGACAAAGGAAAACACTGCCCTTGTGGCATGGACTGGTGCTACTGGGAACTCCTATGGGTGAAGATGATCTGATCCACATCTTCATTCTCCAATCTGTGTGGTGGCTCCTCTACCCTTGATGGTGATAGTCGGGAGGTAGAGAGGGCCCACACTTCAGTGGTTGGAGATGTGGACTCCCAATTACCAGCAGCTGCCATCTTTGGCACTACATATGGCATCACTACAGCAAGAGAAGCTGCTGATTTTTGGTTATAGATGCTACATCCCTGTGGTAGGCAGCCATGTCTGCCCTGACGGAGACCATTTCCCCATGCATGGAGTCCATTTTTGTCCTCAAGCACACTGATGCCAGTTTGGGAGGGCAGTTGTTGTGGCTTCTCCCTCATGCAGCAGCTATGTTCCTCAGACACTCCTGGAGTCTACCCATTGGACTCCACCCACTGGGGAGTGTGTGCGCCGGTTGGCTGCAGTCTGTTCTGTTGCTGTATCCATGCACGTCCGCATCCCCTCAAGGTTGACTGCCAAAGTTTGCATCCCTACCCGTACCTCCTTGGACAGCTCCTGCTGGACTCCTACCACTATCCTCTCAAAGCTTGTGCCTGGGTCCTCAGAGTCCTCTGCTGTGTCAGTACTGGCAGGTCGTACTATTGGGGTGCTAAGTGGGGTGTGTGGGTTGTCTGCTATATCAATACTCCTCCTTGCGACTGGAGGTGGTGTCTGGAAGTTGCCAGCAGGTTATCCAGGTAATCTTTTTTTTTTTTTAAGGACACGCAGCGGGTTACATGTTTGCAATAATAAAGAGAAAAAAAACAAAAAAAAAGAAGCGTAAATACATCAATATTGTCGTACAGGTGAAGCAAACATTCTAAACAAGAGTCAATGATAATAGTTTCTACTCTTAGGGATCTCATAAATTTACTTATTTAGTCGGCACATTCTCGGGGCCCAAGAGCCATACGGAGAAAGGTGCCCAAGCTCTAGTGAATCTTTTACAGGCCGCTGCTCCTTTTAGTTCATACAGGCTATTCTCCAGGTGATACATAGATATGAGTTGTGAAAACCATTGATTGAACCGTGGGGGATCAACATCACACCACAGAGATGCTATGCAGTTACGAAATACTGACATTGCTATGAACAGAAAGTATCTATCTCGACTATTGCAGACTGAATGATCAACTCCCAGTAAAACCATTTGAGGTGTCAGATAGATAGTCTGTTTCAAGATTTTCTCCAATATATCGGATATCCCAGTAATCAAACTTCCCAGTTTTACACATTGAAAGAACATATGACAGAGATCTGCTTTCGGGCAACCGCATCGTGGACACATAATTCCCGCCGTTTTGCCCCAGCTCGCAATCTTAGCAGGTGTATAATATAAATTGTACAATACCATAAAATGTTGAGCTTGCGGGCCAGCAGACACTAAAACAGTCCGTGCCATTTCCATAGACTCACAAACCTCTGTCTCTTTAGCTCCAACCCGTGCTTCCCATTTTTTAACCAATGACGCTAGGTCATCTTGTATAGCATTTAAAAGCAGTGGATACAGGTTTTTAACACCGCAGCTAGTGGGGTGTCGTGAGACTTCCATTAGCTTAATCTTATCCGTGTTCCAACCTTGGGTCATACTAGTTAGTAAAAAGGCTCTAATCTGTAAAAATTTTAAAAAGTCTATTTTTTCCAACGCAAATTCCGCACTCAGTTCCTCAAATGATTTGAGGTGGCTGCCAGAGTGAAACAAGTCCCCGACTTTGTGAATACCCCGATTACTCCACCTCAAGCAATAGTGGTCTTTAAATATTGCTGGAAGCTTGGGGGTAATCCACAAGGGAGTGTAGTGGCAGATTCGTCCTATACCTATCTTACGCTTAACCTGGGTCCATCCCTTAAATGCAGCATAAATTACCTTAAATTTAACCTTTTTATAGTAGCTGGGTTCCAGAATCCGCAGGAAGACTGCGTCTGCTTCTTTGCCCAGAATCAGGGTATATATCGAAGGGAGAGCATCTTGCCCGGGTCTATCCATAACATAAAGTATCTGTGCATACTGAAGCACTGCTGCCAGATAATAAAGTTTAAAATTGGGAAGTGCCCACCCCCCTTGCTCTCTTGGGAGAGTCATATAATGGAAAGCCCGGCGCGGCTTTGTATAGGACCAAATGAAGCTATTAACCAATCCCTCTATTAATTTGAACCAATCTTGCCCAATCTCTAGGGGGATTGTTCTAAAGAGGTAGAGTACTTTGGGTAGAAATACCATTTTTATCACATTACAGCGTCCCATGAGTGACAAGTGTAGATTGTTAATGCGAGCGAGATCTTTCCTAGTCTTTGTTAAAATTGGGTCCATGTTTATTTTCACCACTTCATCAAGGTTTGCTGTAAGTTTAACACCTAAATATTGTACCTGTGTCAGCACCCGCTCGTCCTTAAAATCTACTGATTCATTCACCAATATTTGGCATTTACTCTTGTTCAGCAAATAACCAGGTCTTTTCCCAAACTGCAGGGCTTCCTGCTCTATTTCCAATATAGCAGTCCTGGGGTCCGTGGTCACCACCGCGATATCGTCTGCATATGCTAAAATCTTAGTATACCCTCCTTTCAATGAGACTGGCATGATCCGACCATTCCGGATCATTTTCCTGATCAAGGGATCAATATATAGCGCAAAAAGCAGTGGTGAACACGGGCACCCTTGTCGCGTACCTCTCTGAATATTGATTGAGGACGACTTTAGCCCGGCAACTTGTATCGTAGCCGTTGGGTTTTGGTAGAGCTGTTGAATTGCCTTGACAAACCCGGGACCGATGTTGTTTTTACGCAGGACAGACCATAAAAAGGGCCAATGGACCCGATCGAAGGCTTTTTCCGCGTCTGACAAGATTACTGCCATGGGAAGCCTGGCTGTTGCACTAACATCAAGTAACGTAATAACTCGTCTTATATGATCTGCTGTGCTTTTCCCCGGGATGAAGCCATGCTGCCATGGAGATACTAAACCTGAGATTACCAAACTCAAGCGGCTAGCAAGTATTTTAGCGTGAATTTTGGCATCGCTGTTAATTAAAGAGATTGGGCGATATGAACCAGGCTGAGTGGGTTCCTTGTCCTTTTTCAAAAAAACTACTATCTTAGCCTCCCACCAGGAGGCCGGTTGAGGAGCCCCTGCTTGTACTTCAATAAATAAGTTAAGTAGCTGTTTACATATCTCCACAAAAAAAACTTTATAGAATTCTAGTGGAATTAGATCCCCCCCTGCCGCCTTCCCGCTTGCCAAGGCACGAGTTGCTACATCCAATTCTTCCAATGTCATAAGTGCTTCTAAAGCTGCCTTATCTTCCTCTCTTAACTGACCTGATATCTCATTGCCCGCGGCATCGATCCCTTCCTCTTCTTGGGGCTGTTCTTCCTGGGTATATAATTTTTGATAGAATTGTCTAAAGACTTCCATAATCTCAGGACCGTTGTGTACCATCCGCCCTTCTTCATTCACTAAGCTTTTAATACTCCCAAATACCTGCTTTTGTCTTATTCTTAAGGCCAGCTGTTGGCCCACTTTCCCGCTATACTCATAGCATTTCTGACGATATACTAAAAATTTTGCAGCAGCCTTATCCATGAAAATCTTGGCGGCTTCTGCCTTAATGATATTCACATCACACAGAATGTCTGAAATATCTACTCCACTGCGGATCACTTCCCCTAGTAGCTGCTCAGCTTTAACCAGCTTTGTCTGAACTAATTTTAGCTGATCCGTGCGTATTTTCTCCTTTCTTAACCCATAACTCAGGGTTTCTTCTCTGACAGCAGCTTTAAAAGTATCCCAAACTATCTGGCAAGAAGCAGAGCCCTGATTTATCTTCAAAAATTCCGGGATCCATTCCTTCATTTTATGGATATACACTGGATCAGCTAATAGTGTCTTATCAAATGTCCAAGATCTAGGCTGTGGGCCCTTTCTCCCGGTCTCCAAAGCCAAAACCAAGGGGTTGTGGTCTGATATGATTCTAGGAAGTCTATTGACCCCTATTTGGTTTTGTAGAGAGGCTGTCACAAAAAAGTAGTCTAACCTGACTAATTTCTTATGCGGAGCAGAGAAAAAGGTGGACCCTGAATCCTTCGGGCAACACAACTGCCAGACGTCGATCAAGCCATGATTAATGGCCAATGACTGAAGTGCCCTAAAAACTTTGTTTTTTCTACCCAGGTAGAGTGTTTGTTCCTGAATGGGTTCTTTACTATCTAAATGTATATTGAAATCTCCACACATTATGATAGGTGTTGCCCAATTCGTAAGTTCTAAATTAAGCCAATCCAGTATCTCTGGATCATCTGTGTTAGATCCATAAATAGAACATAGAGTGAACCTTAGTCCCTTAACCGAGCATTCCAACAGAGCAAGCCTGCCAAGATTATCAGCAAATTGTTTATGTATAACCAGAGTACTGATCCGAGTTAATATCGCTACCCCTCTGGTGGTTATGTGTTGTCGTGTAAAAACCGCTAGCTTCCACCCATAAAACTCCATTAGCTGCTTTTGTGTACCTGGAATATGTGTTTCCTGCATACAAATAATATCGACATTCCATGACTTGAAAACCTCTCCTACAAACTGCCGCTTCTTGTTATTATTGAGCCCACAAACGTTCACTGTGGCAATACGTATTTCACTTTGCTGTCCCATTTTTATGGATGCTGGTCCTTCTAGTTCCCCTGTATGCCTCGTTCGACTTTGCTGCTTTCACACCCTGACACCTTTTCCACTGATAAGAGCCATCCCCGCTCCCCCTGCTGCGTGTCCCATTGTCCTTTTTGTCCCTGTGATACCCCCACCCTCCTCTAATCCACCCCCCAACCCTTACCCCTACAAATGGAATAGCCAGGCTCCTGAGCCTTTAAGATGGTATTTGCCAGTCCCGTTAGCCCACCCATACGTAAACCACCTTCACATACTTATGGCTTGCCAATCCATTCACGCGGCCCCTCATCTTCACCCTCCCGATCAAAACCCTTAATCGATAAATGTTCCAAAAAAAAAACCCCAATCAGTATCACATACATTTACATATAAACAACTATTCACGGCAGTCCCTCCCCCCCCTTCTCCCGTACCCCCTGCACTTGACCGGTTTTCAGCTGCTGTACATATTCCCCGCCTTAATTTCTGAAAGAAAAAATCTTGTAGTTGTTTTGTAGACAACTTTTAGACGCGCCGGGCTTAGCAAGTAGGCTTCCGCCCCCAACTCTTGAAATTGAGCAATCATCTGCCTAAGTCGCCACCGTATTTCTACAGTGGCATGTGCAAAGTCTGGCCTACTAAAGAATGATACACCTTCCACCGTCACCTTTGAGTTGGGGCGAGCTTTTTCAAACACAGCCTGTCTCAGTAAAAAATTACCAAAATACACTATAATGGCCCGTGGGTAACTCTGGTCTCTATTAGTAGCAGTCAAAGCTTGTTTTTTCTTCATTAACGGAAAACGGTGTGCTCTCTGAATCTCCTTTTCCCAATCCCACCCATTCAAGTCTGGGAATGCTTTCTTAAAAAGTGAAGCTATATAAGCCCTAGTATCCTGCCCCTCGAGATCCTCTGCTATACCCAAGATCCTCAAGTTATTCCGCTGCTGACGGTTTTCAGCATCTTCCAGTTTCCATTGAAAATCCGAGATCTGCTGCCCTTGTGTCGTCGTCTGTGCTGTTGCTGCTTTAACTTCGATTTCCAGCTCCTCCGTTCGAGTCTCCATGGTGGCGATGCGTACACCAATATCCTGGCAGGATTTGACCACTTTTTTAATAGATAGTTGTAGCTGTCTGCTTGCTGCTTTCATTTTCCTGCTCTCCCTCTGAGTCTGTTCATGATTCTGAACCATTGTCCTGTAAATAAGATCCAAAGAAGGAGGTTCTGCAAGGTCGCCCGTGGGGGGGGGCACCAGAGTACTACAGGCCGAATCCCTTTTCAAAAAGGCCTGTTGGGTGGCCGTATAATCCCACTGCATTTCACCATCCTCCTCTTGAGGCTTAATCGGGTCTCTCCTAAGCTTGGCCCCTGAACTGCTCCTGGCTTCAGTTTGCTCAACTGATTTTCTTCTGCATGTTAAGTAGTTCGATACCCAGATACTTGCAACAGAGCTACTCTCGATATCTGAATCTGTTAAAGGAATTTCTTCGTCCAAATCTGAGTCTTTAGACTGATCGGAGAGAGAAAAAAAAACTCTCTGCTGTATCAAATGGTCCCTGATCGGTGTTTGTTGGTTTTGCCTCTTTTCCCCTCTGGGCAGGAGCTGGGGGGGTAGTCTCATATATCGTTGAGGACTTGGCCATATCATCAATTTGTTGTAAATTTAACTTGCAGCTTGATGGACTAGATTGTACTACACATTTCCCTGGAATGGATTCCTGAGACCTCTGATTTGACTCCTTAAGTTCCTGCTCAGATAGCTTCGCACACCCCATTGGGGGGAGGGCCACCCTCTCCCCGCTATTTCCTGGACTTGTACTGGCGGTCTCTTGACAGGGTGGCTCCCTCCCCCCTGCATCGAACATAGGAGTGAATGCTTCAGGAGATGTAAATGCAACAGGTACATGCTCATCGTTGACTCCTAACACGTTTGATTGCGCATCACAAGCTGCCTTTTCCGTGGACCTTTGCTTAGGCCGCATCATGCTAGAAAACATTGTTGGAACAGAGTACCTTGCGTCTTTTTCCATGTCGGTTGTTTTATGCGGGCCCCCTTTCACATGAAGATTGCTGTGCTCCTTTGATCCGGGGACCGGTAGCTTTTTGTCCTTTCTGGCTCCTCCTGGGTCTTGGTTCTGCTGTGCCCGTAAGGAGCGAGGGGTCCTGATTATCTTTGGCGCCATCCGAGCGTCCCACACGCCCCAAACACCAACTAATATTGCCAGGAAGCGGCGGGAATCGCGCTTAGCTGAGAGGGGCAAGAGCGCAGGTCTGGAGCGAGCGCCACGCTCGCCTATTCTTGCGGGGCCCTCCGGTGCCTGCCGTTGCGGCCCCGATCCTGGCAGGGACCACCAGAAAGCCAAAAAGTGCCCGCAGCGGTCCGTGCTGCCAGCGCACAGCGTCCGCGGCATCCGCGGGTGAGTGAGAGCCGCGTGTAGTCTGGGGATGGGCTAGAGCGGTAGTGGCGATCAGCTGGGAAATCCGGCCGCCATCTTGGATTCCCAGGTTATCCAGGTAATCAGGGTACTCCAGGACAAGCAGATCTGAAGGAGAGCCATCATCCTCTCCAAAAAAAATGGTGTAAAATCCATCTGTGGTGTGGCAGTTGACGTGTCACTGACTTGAAGTAGGAAAGCCCTCTTTTTTGCCCTGGTCACCCCCCAAACTTTTTGGACAGGTACTGGTGGTTACTTACTCTTAACTGTCCCTAGGTACTGCTTACCAGTCCCAGGGCCAGTGCTCTGTGTAAAGTGGATATGTAAATTAGGCTAATTCTAATTGGCAAAATTAACCTTCCTATAAGTCCCTAGTATATGGTAGGACATGTAGGTCTATAGACTCCAGCATAGGGAGTGACCCCAGAGCTGCACTGCTGAGGAGCCCAGTGTCATTTTAAAGGCAGGCCTGCCTTGCTGGCTGCTTTTGAATTAAAGTTACATGCAAATTCGACTTTGGAATTAAAAGTAGATCTAAAGTCTTAAACTACCTTATGTTTACATATAATTCACCCCTAAAGTGTGCCCTATGTGCCCCTAGGGCTGGGTACCTTGTAACTATAAGCAGGGACTTTATAAAAATAGTTTTATAAGCCCTGGTGAGGTAAAACAGCCAAATTCGTTTTTCCCTCATTGTAGTGAATGGCCGTCTTAGGCTAGAATGGGGAGACTTTATTTACATTTTAAAAGTCCCCTTAAGTAACAGACACCACACGTTTGGTATCAAATTAGTTGTTATAATAAATCCCACAACTTCCAGTGGTGGGATTTAATATAATTTGTTCAGGTAAGGAGTTTTAAACTTTACCTGAAAAGTTGCCAACTTCAGCCCTGCAGTGTTTTCGCTGCTTTGCTCTGATTGGCGAGCCTCTGGCAGCCTGGTCAGGCTGTCTGGATGAGCAGATGGGGAAGCAGGAAGGGGGTAGGGCTGAAAAACTGAACTTCGAAGGCAGGGAAGGCCATTTGGAGCAACCCAGCAACACCCTCACATCCTGCAAACCCAGACTATTAGGTGCCCCCTTGATTAGATTAGGAGAGCGCTGGAGAGGGGTGTGTTTAGGATTTTTAGCCACACCAGTGGGTGGGCTCAGCCAGAAGAAACCTCCAAAAATCACTTTCAGCCATGATGGATTTTTGAGGAATGTTGCTCCTTGGGATTGATTTTTGCCACACATCCCAGGAAGTGGCCATCACAGGGAGAAGGACCCTGCCTCAGATTGGAGAACCAGGACCCCCCTGTTTTTCACCCAGGAGCAAGGATAAACCTGGCAGACCTGCACCCACACCTCAGATCCCTATCAGATTCCAACAAGGAAGAACTACAGAAGAAGAAGGACTGCCATGCTGGACACCTGACCTGCACCTGGACACTGCACTCTGGAGGACTGCACCAGCTGTACACTTGGTCTTCACCACAAGAAGGATTTTGCCTGGCTTCGACTGGTTCAAGGTGGGAATCCCTGTTTGCTACAGGTGAAAACTTGGTAACCAGAGTCCCCTGCACCAACTCCTGAAGAAACCAACCAGCTGACCACTGTCCAGTGGCCAAAAAGGAGTTTGTGCCAGGTGCATTCTGGGAGTTGTAGTCTGCACCATTAGAGAGCATCTAAGAGCTTCTGGAACCTTGGGGTGAACTCAGGACCTCAAGAGACCCTTAAAGGAACATCTGGAAGAAGATCCAGAAGTTTGGACAAGTTTGGAGAACTTTTGAAAAAAAGATCCATAAAGGGACCAACCCGCTGCAGCAACTCTAGCCAGCTTGCCTCATCCGCGAACCAGCCTGACTTGCAGGTTCGTCCTGGTGAAGAAAATCTCTGAAAAAGTGACTACGTCCGAACATAGGAAATTGACCGGGACCTTCCAGGCAGTGTATCTGAAGAGGGCTCCAAGGACGTCAGCTCAAGATTCAGGTTTGCCCCGGTTGAAGGACTTTCACCTCGAAAAAACGACTGAGTCTGAAGGTAAAAGTCTCCACAGAAGGCTCCCACAATGCGAATCCAAGGAAGAGTTTCAGGAGGTCGGATAGGACTGGCGACTTAGTCCTGCTGAAGAAAATCTCCAGAAAAACGACTAAGTCCTAAGGTAAACTTTTGACCGAAGCCTCCCACTGGCTGTATCTGAGCCAGGCTCCATTGCGGTCGGCCTTAACCTTTGACTTTGCCATGGTCGAGGTGCGACCAGGTGACCACATTGGCACTTTTTGTTTCTATGCGCTAGAAAGCATTAATTCTTTAAAAATTCATATCTCCGGTCCCCTTATCCAATTTTATTAGTTGTGGTGTCATTTTAAAGCTAAAAATAGTTCCTATGTTTATAAATTGATTTTGGATTTTAAAACTGTTTCCTCTGTTTTATTTAATTACTGTTTTGTGATATTTGAACGCTTTATGCTTTGTCTCCTAAGTTAAGCCTTGTTGCTCATTGCCAAGCTGCCAAGGGTTGAGCTAGGTTCAATTTACTGAGACCTAACTTGACCTAAGTGGAGGTTAGTGGCCTATTGCTAAGTGTAGGTACTTACCTGCCCTTACCAATAACCCATTTCCCATTTTAACACATTTTTGGCAGCACCGATGGGATCCTGTACTTGTGTTCAGTATCACGTTACAGTTTTAAATAAAGCAAATTAAAAATACTTTAAATTGTCCTAATGCAAAAAATGTTTTACATTTATAATTTGGATTCATTTAAATTATTAAATTTTTGCGATTTTTCGAAATTCTTGTTTCCAATTTTTGCAAAACGTTTTTGTTGACACAAATCTAGGGAACCATAGAGCTTGATCTGGCTAGCCTACCCACACTGGCAGTAGGACGGCTTAGGGGGTTGTGTATTGAGAGGGGGTTGTCTGCAACCTCTGACCTCAGGACCCCTGACAGCCTGGGCTGAGGCCTAAGATGTGGGCCCAGAGGAAGCTCCAGAGGTGGAGGAGGCAGGGGAGGATGCCAGCTCCAACCACTCAGGGGAGGGAGGGCATCTGGACCTGGGTAAGAATGAGGAAGACCTGCCCTCATTAAACACAGTCACCAGGGCCACACCCAAAGCTAGTTGGGAGAAGGGGGTCCCTTCAGAAGGAGATAACCTGTCCCCTGGGGAAAGAGAGCTGGAGGCCCAGCTAGCATTTATAGCTTTGGAGGCAGAGAAGCTGGCCCTAGAAAAGAAAAGTGGGCAAGGGAAGAGAAAAGTGATGGTGGCAGCGACAGAGAAGCTGAGATGTCCATGGGTGTGGGTTTTTCCCCAGATTATACAAGGGGGTGGTTCCTTCCTATGTAGAGGGGGATGACATTGACAAGTGGGTGGGGGCCTTTGAGAGGGCCCTCCAGATGAGGAGAGTTAAGCCTCAATACTGGGGTTCACTTCTTTGGGAGTTGGTCCCCAAATCTGGGAGGGATAGGCTTCTAACCTTGAGGGGGGAGGAGGCAGATGCATACCCCAGTATGAAGAGATGCTTAACTTAAAGTTTGGTCTATCCCAGAGCAGTATAGGCTCAAGTTTAGTGACACTCCAAAGACAAGTACTCAGTCCTGGGTGGACTTTGCAGACATCTCAGTTAAAGCACTGGAGGGCTGGATACAGGGTAACAAGGTAAGTATCTTTGAGGGGCTTTACAATTTGATTATGAGGGAACACCTTCTAACCAAGAGATGCTCCACCAGTATCTAGTTGAATCTAAGTCAGAGAGCTGGGGGAGGCAGCAGATGACTGGTTAGGAACTAGGGTTAACCACCGACCCCTAGGGGGTGATCAGAAAAAGGGAGGACATGGTTCTTCTCAGGGGAAGAACCAAGGGAACGATGATAAAAAGCCCAAGGAGTCCTCACAAGAGTCCTTAAACTTCTCAGGGTGGGGGAGCCCTGGGCCATTCCACTTCTAAGGGGAAAGGGTATCAGGGGAAGCATTATGATCCTGTTAAGGCAGAAAGGTTTCAGGAGCTTGCTAAGGCCGGCAAGTGCTTTGAGTGCCATCAACCTGGACACAAAAGGGGAGATGCTATCTGCTCCGAGAAGCCCCCCACTGGTGGGCAATTCTAGGGGATTGCTAGTGTAGGGATCGGGGTGGAAGTTGGCCCAGGGCTGGGATCAGGGTACACCGAGGTCACCTTAGTATCCGTGGGTGGGATGTCCATTGCAACTATGGCCACCTTAACTCCCAGCATGGAGAGGTATGGGCAGAGGCCTAAAGTCAATGGGACTGAGGTGGAAGCTCTGAGAGATACAGGAGCCAGTGTGACAATGGTCACTGAGAAGCTGGTTTCTCCAGAGCAGGTCTTACCTGGTGTCTTCCACCAAGTAACTTCTTCAGATAGCAGAACCAAGCTCCATCCCATGGACATGGTGAGCCTGGAATGGGGAGGGGTGACTGGCCCTAAGAGCTGTAGCTCCTTCCCTCCCAGTAGAGTGTCTGCCGGGAAATGATCTTGAAGCATCTGAATGGTCAGAGGTAGAGAGAGGGGTCAATTCACAGATGTTGGACCTCCCTGAATGGGTGTGTGCTGTGACCAGGTCACAGGCAGCACAACAGGGAAGTGTTGGACACTTGGACCTGGAACAATGGGTCAAGTCTCCAAGAAGAAGAGAAAGGGCAATGGGTATGGCTTGCCAGCCCCCACAAGTACAGAGGGTCAGGAGGAATCCAAACCTTAGGGGGAGGATCTGACCTCTGAGGGAGTGCCACTTCCCCTGCAAGCTCTGCCTGACTTGGCAGAACTGCAAGGGGCAGGTGGGCTCACCAGAGAAGATTTGTGCCAGGGACAAAGAGAGCATCCCGCTCTTGAGGGTTTAAGGCAGACTGCTGCCAGGCAAGAACAAGGGGATACCAGTGGAACCTACAAGGTTTATTGGGAGGATGGAGTTCTCCACACCGAGGCAAGGGACCCCAAACCAGGGGCAACCAGGAGAGTGGTGGTCCTGCAGAAGTATAGAGAATTCCTCCTCACTTTAAGCCATAATATTTCCTTAGCTGGACATTTGGTCAACCATGTTTGTTGGCCCCAAATGTCAGAAAAAGTCAGGGAGTTCTGTAGCTTCTGTGTTACCTGCCAGGCCAGTGGCAAGGCACAGGGCAAGCCAAAGGCTCCCTTGATACCACTGCCAGCAGTTGGGACTCCCTTTGAGAGGGTGGGGATTGACATTGTCGGTCCCCTAGACCCACCAACTGCCTCAGGCAACAGGTACTTTGTGGTGGTTGTGGACCATGCCACCAGGTACCCTGAGGCAATACCCTTCCGGACAGTCACTGCTCCCACAGTGGCTAGGGCCCTACTTGGTGTGTTCACCAGAGTGGGATTCTCAAAGAGGTACTCTCAGATAGGGGCACAAGTTTTATGTCTGCCTATCTGAAAGGCATGTGGGATGAGTGTGGTGTTACTTATAAGTTCACCACCCCCTATCATCCACAGACCAATGGTCTGGTGGAAAGATGTAATAATACCCTGAAGGGCATGATCATGGGGTTGTCTGACAAACTCAGGAGTAGATGGGATTCCGACCCCCATACCGCCATCCTGTTCCAGGTGGCTTTGGCCGCCAGGAACAGGATGGCGGTATGGGGTGTCGTGGGGCCCCTGGGGGCCCCTGCAGTGCCCATGCCAATGGCATGGGCACTGCAGGGGCTCCCGTAACAGGGCCCCACCATGATTTTCAGTGTCTGCCATGCAGACACTGAAAATAGTGACAGGTGCAACTGCACCCGTCGCACCCCTTCCACTCCGCCGGCTCCATTCGGAGCCGGCATCCTTGTGGAAGGGTGTTTCCCGCTGGGCTGGCGGGTGTCCTTCTGGCGGTCGCCCGCCAGCCCAGCAGGAAACCCAGAATACCCGCGGCGGTCTTGTGACCGCGCAGCGGTATTCTGGCTGCTCCCGCCGGCCCTGCGGATACCGCGGCCGGCGGGAGTCAGAATGACCCCCTTTGTCTCCTAAATTAAGCCTTGTCGCTCGTTGCCAAGCTACCAAGGGTTGAGCTAGGTTTAATTTAATGAGACCTAACTGGACCTAACTGGAGGTTAGTGGCCTATTGCTAAGTGAAGGTACTGACCTGCCCTTACAAATAACACATTTTCTAACACTTGATATTTGAGGCTTATCATTATATTGGGGCCATATTTATGTAAACGTGGTGCAGCGTGGTGCTGTGCAGACATTGGCAGCACCGCACTGCGTCATTTTGGTATTACACAAGGATGGGCAATATGTAAGTGAATATGACACACCCCTCTGTTGTCCCCTGCACTGGTGCAAATTTCAGCTGTCAGCGCCAATGCAGGCATCCTTGCAACATCGTGTAAGGATGTATGCCTTGAGGGTTGTTATTGTTTATGTGTGTGAAGGTGTCCCTTCCTGCACATTAACAGTCACTAATGGCACTTTGACACTTCTGTGTGAGCTGTAGGATGCAGCATACACAGAAGAGCCAAAATGTAATTTACAAATCATTTTTTTGGTGTAGGAAGGAACACCTTCATGCACATAGACAAAAATTTCTGGCACTTTTCTCTTCCTATACATGCTTCAGAATGAAGCACACATTGGAAAAGCAAAAAACAAGGAGGTTTAAATGTATTCCTTCTCATTGCACCCTTCTAACGCCACCCCTGGGGCTGGTGTAAGAGTTTTGGCCCTGCCTCAAGTTGACAAAATTCCATTTATCTGAGACAGAATCAAAATGCAATGGGTGTTGCTGTGAAACGCCCACAGCAACACCTATTGCACCAACTTCCACGCACAGTGATGGTCAGGAAGGGACCGTATTTACAAGGTGACATTAAGCTTCTTTGTGAGCTGTAGAATGCAGCATACACAGAAGAGCCAAAACGTCATTTACAAATGATTGTTTATGTGTAGGAAGGAACACCTTCATGCACATAGACAATAATTTCTGGAATTTTTTTCTTCCTATACATGCTTCAGAATGAAGCTCACATTGGAAAAGCAAAAAACAAGGAGGTTTAAATGTATTCCTCCTCATTGCACCCTGCTAACGCCACCCCTGGGGCTGGCATAAGAGTTTTGGCCCTGCCTCATGTTGACAAAATTCCATTTATCTGAGGCAGCATCAAAATGCAATAGGTGTTGCTGTGGAACGCCCACAGCAACACCTATTGCACCACCTTCCACGCACAGTGATGGTCAGGAAGGGACCGTATTTACAATGTGATATTAAGCCACAAAAAATGGCTTAACACCACCTTGTCAATACAGCTCAATGCTTAGCGCCACAGGAGCATCACTGAAAGTGACCCTCCTGTAGCGCTAGGGGCCTATGATGCCCACCTTAGTTCCAAAGAATTGTTCCTGTACATCATAGCTGCAGTCTACAGCCCTATGCCCCACCTGCACGTCACATGAATGGAAGCCCAGTTGGCACAATAGGCTGTGTCATATCTTCTGAATGTGTTGTCTATTCTTTTTGTGGCCTGATGTCATTGTTTCATGTTCTCCCCTCTCTATGAATCCATTTGCATGGTGAGGCCTTACAATGGGTGTTGCTGCGCTCATGCCACAGCACCACACATGACAATTTTCACCTGTCACAATCTTACATGATTCACTTACACCCATGCTGTGCTGAGACTTTGCACAACCCCTGGGATGGCATTGCCAGGACACTATGCTCTTGTTGCCATTAATGGCTCCTCATGTTGTTTGTGTTTGTGTGCTACATTGCATGGCACTCATGGACCTCGGAGAGTTCAATTTCATCTCCTGTCTGTGTAGGTGTGTTTGCCTTACTAAACACCTATGTCCTCCCTCTCAATGCAGCCCTGCTTGCACTATGATACATGAGTGCAGTATGGTGACCGTACAGCTCAGTACACAAGCATAGGTTTGAACCAGGGATGGGCAGTATGGGTAAGAAATGTCTGCTGTGTACATCATTCTGTATGTTACAGAACCTGATGATAAATTAGTCTATGGACATAGCCATTTAACAGGAGTTATACTTAGGTCAGGGACTAAAGCAAGTTCTTATTTCATGTGCATCAGTCCAAGGGGCACCTGACTGTCATTGTCTATTTGACTGCCCCCAACAGCACAGGTGGTAGTGGCAACTGTTGTCAATGTGGAATGTCCCATGGACCAACGGCCTGGCCGTGGCAGGTTTTCATCAGCTTACCCCCATGAAATGTGTGTTGGTGATGTGGCGTGGTATGGCCCTGGGTGCCCCTGCACAGCCTATGCACTTGGCATGGGCAGTGCAGGGGGTCACTTACCCTGGCCCTTTGCCCTTTCCACTGCCTTATTTGCAGGGCTGAGTGCAGCATGTCCTGTTACAGCCAATGCAGCCCAAAAATGGCAATGACTCTATTGGATCCATCAACAGTGCTTACTAAGTCCCCCACAGAGCTACCATGATCAGACAGATTTCCAGCCACCATCCCAACGTGTGACTCATACTCCTAAGTGCAAAGGGTACACTGCACTGGCAGTCTTACCAACGCTGGGCTTGCCCATGCATGATCCCCCACCCGTTGATGTGGAATTATCCATCATTATGTTCACAGTCATACCCCATGTGCTGTATGGGTGTGTTTATATCCCCATTCCCATCTGTCTGACATGGTTGTGTCAGAGTGGTTATGGGCTCAGCCTGTGACTTTTGTGACCTACTGTTTGCTATATGTGGTACATATTTTCTGTAGTGGCACATTTCAGTTCAGCATCAAGATGTGTGATTTAACACTACTTCAGTTTAGTTGGTCTGGGTAGTAACATGTTACCAAAGGTACAGGTCCAGCCTGCTGTTCCCCAAGCACCTGTTCAGTTTATTGTCCCATGCACCCAGGGGACACCCTGACTGCATGATGTAGGGATGGCTGCCTCATGTGAATGTGTTGTCTATGTGCGGTGTGGTGGTGCTACCGGCACATGCCTGGGTACTGTTGAGATGCAGCACTATGGGGGTCATTCTGACCCGGGGGGGCGGCGGACGCCGCCCGCCTGGCGGGAACTGCCAAATGGCCGCTCCGCGTTCAGAAGACCGCGGAGGCCATTCTGACTTTCGCGCTGGGCCGGCGGGCGCCCGCCAAGGGAGCGCCCGCCGGCCCAGCGGGAAAGGCCCTGCAACACAGAGGCCGGCTCCGAATGGAGCCGGCGGTGTTGCAGGGGTGCGACGGGTGCAGTTGCACCTGTCGCGATTTTCACTGTCTGTTAGGGGACCCCTGCACTGCCCACGCCAGTGGCATGGGCAGTGCAGGGGCCCCCAGGGGCCCCACGATACCCGTTCCCGCCATCCTGTTCCTGGCGGTCAAAACCGCCAGAAACAGGCTGGCGGGAAGGGGATCGGAATCCCCATGGCGGCGCTGCTTGCAGCGCCGCCATGGAGGTTCAGCCCAGCCAGGGGAAATCCGGCGGGAAACCGCCGGATCCCCTTTTCTGACCGCGGCTTTACCGCCACGGTCAGAATGGGCACTGAAGCACCGCCAGCCTGTTGGTGGTGTTTCCGTTGCCCGCGGCCCTGGCGGTCTTAGACCGCCAGGGTCGGAATGAGGGCCTATGTGTTTGGGCAAGGCAGTTGCAAGGTGTTACTGCAAGGGACACCACTATGAAGTAACCCTAGGAATGTTGTTGACTGACTACCTGGTCCAGAGGTCTTGGTCATGTTGATGGTGTTGATGTGACTACATGCAAGGAATATTGTGATGTCACCACCAGTGGCACAGTGATTATACATGCCATCCAGCCCAAGTGCTGCATATGTACATATAGGTACTTTATACCTGGTGTTCTAAATATGTCCAGGTTGTGTATGTGTCATGGTGCATGGCATTAGCAAGGGATAGGTACATGTGTAGCTTACGTTGGCATGGTGCAATTTGCTTAATGTGCATTGTGTCCCTCTGCGCTCCTTTGACATGCATTGTGTGAGTCCTATGTGCCTCCTCCTTCTTGCACTTGACATTTTAGCATACATTTCCCCCATGCAACTTACCCTGCATTTGTAGTGTTTCCTGGTAGTCTGCGGTGTCTTATCCTGCGATTCCTGTGACGATTTCCTCTGGGATGATCGCTGCAACCATCTCCTCCAGCTTGACCAAGTCCTCTTGTGGTGCTGGACTCCCACCTCCAGTTAGCAGTGCTGCCTTTATGTTCTGTGGCAATTTTTTCCTTTGTCCTTTGCTTGCAGTCATGCGAGCATTTCTTGAACTCAGTTACAGTTCCCCTGACCTCTCCCACACTGTTGATCTTATCCACAATCTGCTGCCGGATTGCCTCTATCCTTCCAGTTAGCAAATTTAGAGGTGATGAAGAGTTGATGTTGATGCTCTGTCACCTCTCACACTAGTATTTCATGCTCCTCTGCACTGAAACAACACTTCCTCTTTTTCCTCTCCCTCCCCTGGGTCTTCTCTGTGTCCTCCTGGCTGGTTCCTGGTAGAATGGGGTCTCTCCTGGCTTGGTGGCTCCATTTTGGGTCTCCTTTGCACTGTTCTCTCCGTTAGCGTCTGTTTTTCACGCTATTGAGAGCAAAAATGGTACATTTCTATTTTGCACGTTTACATGTCATGAAGTGAATTAGAGTCTTTTTTCCTCCATTAATGTAATTGGAAAAAATGACTCTAATCAATTTAGTGCCACCCAGAGTCATAGTATAAATATGACGCCCGGGTGGCATTAAAAAATGGTGTATGTAAGCGCTAACCTTTTTGACGCAAAACTGTGTTAGTGCAGTTTTGCGTCAAAAAGTATAAATCTGCCCTGAAGTGCTTTCACTTTCTGAATAGCAACAAGAAAAAGCATCAGCCACTAGGTTCTGGGATCCAGGAATATAGGTCACCCTAAAGTCATATTGGCTGAAAAAGAAAGCCCATCTTGCCTGCTGGCTATTTTGACACTGGAAATTTTGGAGACATTGTATATTTCGATGATCTGTTCTTGCTTCGAACGGTTCCCTAATGCCCATTAGGAAATGCCTCCATTCCTTACAGGCGGCCTTGAGAGCAAGTAATTCCTGTTCTAACACAGAATAATTGCGTTTGGCCTCTGTCAGTATGTGGACTAACTAAAAGACAGGATGTTCCAAGCCATCGTCTTCTTGTTTCGGTAGTAATACCGCTCCAATAGCTCTCTCAGAGGTGTCAGTGACAACTATAAATTTCTTGGTTGTATCCAGATGCCATAAAATAGGAGCTTGGGTAAACGCCCATTTCAGATTTTGAAAGGTCATCTCTGCACTTTCTGTCCAAACAAATCCCTTCTTAAGATTTTCACCTTTGATGGTCTGGGTGATAAATCTTTGTTGATGGGCAAAGTCTTGTATGAATTGCCGATAGAAGTTGGAGAGACCTAGGAAGCATTGGGTTTCCTTAATAGAAGAGGGAGAGGGCCAATCCAAAATGGCTTGTACCTTGTCTGGATCCACAGCTAATCCAGTCTGATTGATGGAGAAACCAAGATACTGTACTTCTGTCTTGTTAAATTTACATTTTTCGGGGTTACAGTATAGCTGGTTCTGTCTGAGTCTTACCAAAACCTGAAGGGCATTCTCCATATGTTGTTCAGGTATGTAAGAGTATACTAGTATGTCATCCAGATATATTATCATATTTTGATTCAATGAATCAGAGAACACAGAGTCCATGAATTGTTGGAATATGGAGGGAGCATTTGTTAAACCAGAAGGCATGACTCATTATTCATAATGGCCAGATGGAGTATGAAAAGCTGTTTTCCATTTGTCTCCTTCCTTGACATGTAAGAGATGATAGGCACCCCTCAGATCCAATTTTGTAAATCTCCTAGTACATCCCTAATAAGGGGTGAGGGATATCGATCTTTGATGCTTATATTGTTCATTCCATGAGAGTCAACACAGGGACGCAGCTCTTTTGATTTTTTCTAAATGAAAAAAAGAGAAGCACCAGCAGGAGATGAAGAGGGGACGTAAAACCATTCTGTTGATTATCATCTAGGTATTCTCTAAGTACCTTCTTTTCTTGCACAGTCAACAAATGCATCCGTCCAAACTAAACAACTTCTCCCAGAATCAAAGGAATGGCACAGTTATAAGCCTGATGTATAGGTAAAACGAGCTCTCTAGGCTTCTGGAATATGTCACAGTATTCTTGATAACAACTTGGTACTCCCTGTATCATATTAATTGTGCAAGGTGTGTTTTTGGGAGAAAGGATTAAACTTTTCGGCGATCAATAAGAGTTCACAGAGTAACAGTTTTGTTGACAAAACTGGGATGATAAAGATAAAGTTCTTGTTTCCCAATTGATGTATGGGTTGTACCCAGTCAGCCAGGAAATACCCAATATCATGGTATTATTAGGAGAAGATATCAGATCAAAAGTAATGTGTTGAGGCTTTCCAAAGTGCAGACATGGGGAGGGTATGGTATCCACCAGTGGTCCTGGTCCTGGCACAGTGTGCCTACTGGCCTGACTACTTCGACCATCCTGCAAAAGAAGAGATTGGTAACCTAACTGTATGATTTTTAATGCATTTTTAGAAGTGACTGTCAATTGATTCCTATGGTGCATAATTACACACAGGCTAACTTTATTAAAACTTTGATATCTCAAAAAGTGCTAAACATATATTAAAGATCTTGGGCCACATGTACAAAGCTAAAGAATTGCGAGTCGGAAATAGTGACTCATTGCGACTCGCTATTTCCGACTCGCAAAATGGGATGTAGGTATAAATCGCAATACCATTTTGCGATTCGGTGCAGAGTCTCACCACAATTTGCACAAGGGTGTGGTCCGGGGTCGCAAATTGTGACTGACTCGCAAATTGCGAGCGGGTGCAAATAAAATAGGAGAAAACACACTTCCTGATTCTGAGTGATAACATCAGAACCAGGAAGTACCCCCCATGGAACAGGGAGGAGTCTACCCAGCACAGACAGCAGAGGCACACCGAGCTGAGAGGAGGAACTACAGCTATGTCAGCTCAGGACAAGGGGACACCCACTGCAGGGAGGAGGTTAGAGGGGAGCCATCAACTGTGTGAACATGTTCTGGCATCTCTTTAGGAACACAATGTATTCCTCTTTCTTTGGCCCAAGTCTCATCCAAATATACACCACTTGCTCCACAATCCAATAATGCAAATACCTGTCAATTAAGGGGACACTCTAGGGTAACAGACACTATAAACAGAGATGTGGTATTCTCTTTGGAGGAACATATCAAAGGTAATTCAACTTCTCTCGTTCCCTTCCTCCTAACAGGAGACAAGAGCTGCCATTTTCTGTAAGTCTGGAAGGACGGATAGAACACATCAGGATCAAGTGACAAACAGGAAGAACGCACAATACCATCTTGGATTGAGAAACGCCACATAGAAATGAATGGGAAGAAAAGCCAAGTAGAAAAGAAATAATGCATGCTGGGAAGACAACCACAACAAAAGAAGACAATATGGCTGCCCAAAAGAATAAAGGAGACACAAAGAAAGAAGAAATACAGAAGAAAAGAAAATGACCCAAGTGAAGGTAAGTAGGAAGGGAAATCAGGGAGGCTGCCAGGGGCCGCGGCACGATCTGGAACCTGAAATGCGTCTCCTGGGCTGCACTGTGGCACAAAATGCCAACCAATTACCCCAAAACAGGCCACGGTAGTTCTGGCGTCCTGAAATGTGGACTGCCGGCCTGACCGCAGTCCACAAACGGGACGCCATGGTGGTCTGCGGCGTCATAGGTCAGTGCACGTCAGACACCACCAAAAACAACTCACTCAGAGCTGCAACTGGACCAGGAGGAAGCCCCAGTTGAGGGACTTCAGTGACACCCTGGACCTCCCATCAGTGGGCCCTCATCATCCTGCAAAGCCCCCAGAAGAAGGCTTACCTTCAGCTCCAAAGGGTTTTATTGCACACAGCATCCAAGACCTCCAACTCGTCCTGTATCCGGCTGCCCTGAGTCCTGCATCATGGAACTAGCTGTGTGCCCCAGGTCCCTAACCTCTGGTGACCTCAACATCCCAAGGGGACCCCAAGGCACCATCTTTAAACCTGCAAACCAGCTTCTTTTCCAGGTTGCCCCTCCAAGTGGCCCTATGCCTGTGCCAAGAGTCTTTCCAGCTCCGCTTCCTCCGGAACCGGGAGCCGTCCGAGGCTCTCCAGCTGGCACAGTGTGCCTACTGGCCGGACTACTTCGACCATCCTGCAAAAGAAGAGATTGGTAACCTAACTGTATGATTTTTAATGCATTTTTAAAAGTGACTGTCAATTGATTCCTATAGTGCATAATTACACACATGCTAACTTTATGAAAACTTTGATATCTCAAAAAGTGCTAAACATATATTAAAGATCTTGGGCCACATGTACAAAGCTAAAGAATTGCGAGTCGGAAATAGTGACTCATTGCGACTCGCTATTTCCGACTCGCAAAATGGGATGTAGGTATAAATCGCAATACCATTTTGCGATTCGGTGCAGAGTCTCACCACAATTTGCACAAGGGTGTGGTCCGGGGTCGCAAATTGTGACTGACTCGCAAATTGCGAGCGGGTGCAAATAAAATAGGAGAAAACACACTTCCTGATTCTGAGTGATAACATCAGAACCAGGAAGTACCCCCCATGGAACAGGGAGGAGTCTACCCAGCACAGACAGCAGAGGCACACCGAGCTGAGAGGAGGAACTACAGCTATGTCAGCTCAGGACAAGGAGACACCCACTGCAGGGAGGAAGAGGAAACTAAAGTTTTCAGAAAAGGAGCTGGAGGTCCTGACTGAGGAGTGGTGCCTGCACCATGATGTCTTGTTGGGCACTGAGTGTTCCTGACACACAAAGAAGAAGATCTGGTAGGACATCCTGAGTAAAATCAATGCGATTGGAGTCAGCCATCGCGCCATTGATGAGGTCTGCAAAAGATGGTACAACCTCAGGTCCAGGACCAAAGAAAAGGGTAGCAGAGCGGATGAGGGAGGTGCATGGAACTGGAGGAGGACCATCCACAGTCCCACCTCCTACAGCCATTGAGAGCATGGTGGAGACCACTGTGGAGCCGGAGGCTGTGGTAGGAATTGGAGACCTGGACAGTTCTGCACCGGGAACATCCAAAAGTAAGTAGCAAAAATCACTTATTTACACCACTCAATGCACCATGCAACACAACCACAGTACACAAAAGCATGCATCCTCCACATTTTCTCCATGCCTATATTGCAACCTACAGAACAATGCAATATGGGCAATGTAGTACAGTAGTCCAACTTTTGATGAATATTTATTGTGATACACCACACATATGAGAGGCAATGACAGTGTATCCCCTGTGTCCCACAGGTCTCCCAAAAGTACCCACTGATGACCCTACTGTGCAGGGAGAAGAATCTGCCACCATCACAGCAGATGAGGCAGCCAGTGTAACAGCAGGGGAGTTTATGACCACACCACTTGTCCACCATGCACGTGAGACCAACGAGGAGACAGATATTGACACTGAGGCAGGCAACCTAACACCGAGGCCAGAGATGAATGAGAGTCGGCCACATAGGTCAGCTGGGTCTGGGCAGAGATGGCAACGTCAAACACAGTCAGCAGGTGAGGAGGATGTCACAGGTGAACAATTTCTAGGACTGGAGACATCCTTACTGAGCAGTCACTGCCTGCAAAATAAACATATGCGGGTAATGAACAGGAACCTGCACAGACTGCAACAGAACCTCTCACAGGGTTTTGCCAATGTTGACACACAATTCGCTACCATGAACAACAACTTGGCAAACCTCACCACCTCCATCAATGACCTGGTCAGGGAAATGGTGACAGATAGTGCCCATGCAAGGCACAGAGAGCGCAACACTGCTGCCCGTTTGGACCAGCTGAGTCAGTCGATTGGCCACCTTGCAACCACTCCTACCTGCCTGTCAAGGCGCACCGTAAACCTACAGGTGGAACTTGGACATTTTGCCAGTGATGTAGCAAGGGGACTAGGGCGCATCAGTCATGCAGTAGACCTAATAGAGACCACCCAGGCAGCAAGGGGCATTGGCGATACACCTCAGGATAGTGAGGACATCTCCAGCATGAGCAGCGTTTCTGCGTCAGATGCACACATCCTGCGGAGTAGGAGTGCCCGCCAAGGATCAGGGGACCAACTAGGATCGCAGGAGGGTGTGATGTTGCTAATCTGGATTTGCCTGTGGCACATGATGTAAATGTGTCAGACATTACATTTTACTTTTTTCTTGCTGGTTAGACGTCAACAGTTCATTATTAAACTCCTGACAATAAAGGGATAATTCTTTGTACTGCACAACCTGGCTCTGTGTGTCTTACATTTGTGAGTGCTGTCACGGTTGCCACGTACCTGCCAAAGTAGTGAGTTGCAATGTGGTCCATCTCTGTCTGCCCTCCAATGCGATGCTACCATCCACAGGCTGTCGGTGTGGTAGTTCTTGCTACTCATACTCCGAATCTGTGTCATCAAGGGTGAGATGTAGCCCACGTCCGGTGGCGATGTTGTGGAGGATGGCACATGTTGCCACGATCTTGCATGCAGTCTCTGGGGCATACTGGAGTGCCCCTCCACTTTTGTGCAGGCATCGGAAACGTGACTTCAACAAGGCAAAGGTCCTCTCAATGATAGTTCTGGTTCACTGAAGTCCAATGTTGTAGCGCCTCTCATTTGGATTGGCAAGAGTTAGATAAGGGGTGAGTATCCATGGCCTCAGAGCATATGCACTGTCACCTGTGTGACAAAAGAGCAGATATGAGCATAGCTTCACATGGTCATGCAGTGACATGTATTTAAGACATCTGAGTGTACTACACAGTACCTAATAGATATCCTTCGCCAAACTCCCCATGTTCTAGGCGTTGGTGTACCCCAATGTGCCTGAATATGTATGCATTATGTGTACTCCCTGGAAATTTAGCCACTATGTCAGTAATGACATTATGGGCATCACATACCATCTGGATGTTTAGTGAGTGGGTACATTTCCTATTGCGGAACACATATTCCAGATTTGTTGGTGAGAAAATTAGTATATGTGTCCCGTCCTCACACCCTATTAAATGGGGGAAGTTGGCAATTCTGTAGAAGTCCAACTTGGTGCTGTTAATTTGCGCCTCATTCCTGGGAAGGTATATGTATGTGGACATGTGTGCGAGTATGGCATTTAAGAACGGTCTAAAGAATCGTGACAGGGCACTTTGGAACACCCCACCAGCAACAGCAATAACCCCCTGGTAGCTACCCGAGGCCATGAGGTGCAGTGAGCAGAGCACTTGCACATGTGTGGGGATAGAGCAGCTGCGCATTGTCTGGCGTTCTAGCTGAGGTTTCAGCAGTTCAATAATCTCTAAGATACCTGCGCTGCTCAGTCTGTTTTTATCATAAATCTCGTCCTCAATTTGTTGAAATAGGGTCTGCCTGGTTTGGTATATCCTCTCCTGTCTCTGTCACCTCCTCCTCTGCTGGGCAGCCTGGACTCTCTTCCTCCATGCAATCACGTATAGTGCAGCCATTTTGAGAAACCCTGATGACTTCTGGGTTTCCTTTTCAACTTTGGTTCTGGTTACCACCTGTTTGGAATCAGTGCTAATCTGGGAGTGCAAAACTGGCTTTTTGCAACGACTCACGATTTGCAACTGCCTTGTACATTCGGTTTGCGTCTCGCAATTCGCGATTTCTCAATTGCGAGTCGCAATTGCAAATCACAATTTTTGCGAGTCGGTAATTGGTTGCATCACTATTTGGGACTCTGAAATGGCATTGGAACATACCATTTCACTTTTTGCAAGGTCGCAAATAGCGCTGCGACCGATTTGCGACTCGCAAAACTTTCGTACATGTGGCCCCTTGGTCTTAAAATTTATATAAAAATCTGTAGTATTTCTAATAAATTCTGGGCTTGAGTTATTCATTTGGTGTGTGTGGTGCATGATTGGATTTGAGAGTATAAGAAATGCTTAGCACATCTCCTGGATTAGCATAACTGCTTGACTAGCTACCTTAAAAATTGGAGAATTAGGTAGTATAATTTTTATCTCTGGAAACCATGTGGTTGTCTGGACCCCCTGCACAGTGTGCCTAATTTTGTACACTACATAGAGGGTCAGCCTCCTACACCCTGATCCCGGCAGAGGCGGCAGTCTCCTGGCGGTCCAACCACCAGGATCGTAATCTGGTAGGACTGCCAGGATTGTGTCAGTCACACCACCACCATGAGTTTGATGATCTGAGGACCACCAAACTCATAATGAGGCCCTATGTTCTTTCTGCTAGATTGCGGGCATGTTACGATCTTTACACATGCTTCATTGTTGTACAGGAAATGTTCTGTTATAAGTGAGATTTACTTGGGTTGTTGTATTTGATTTTGTGTTTTCAGAATTTTGATCTCTGATGTGGTTTGAGTTCTACTGACCATGCCTCATTGTTCTTAATGATACAATGTAACTTTAACTCCAACTGAAAATGGGGGCATGTCAAAGATGGCGACCACATCGGATGCCATTTAGCGAGCTCCGTACGGGGCCCGAATATTATCCTGCATAATCAATGTCACGGGGTCCCCTTGATAGAGTTGCAGCCTACAAGCCTAATCCTCACACGCTGGACTGCAATAGCGAGGAGGAGGGCGACATGACAGACCCCGATCGGCCCGCAATAACAGAGGCTGCAGCAGGAGTGAAGATGGCGGCTCAGGCCTGTGGCATGACCTAACACCTAACACGGCGAGCCGGGCCCGCTGATAGATTGTAGACGGCGTGCCTGCTGCCTGGCCTGTCTGCTGAGACCAATGGAGAGGCCCCGCAATGGCTGTCACGTGGCACGGAACTTACCAGCGCTGCGCTTGACAGAGGGGGCCCTTGCACCGATGGGGATGGACGCGGTGAGGCAGTGCTCGAAAGGCCGCTCTCATCCTGCAGATCGTTAACGTAGTGAGTGAATTACCGCAGAAGGGAAGAAGAGGTGCATGCTATCTCTGGCACAGAAGCGCAAGACCCCAATGCCAGGTGCGCGCATGCACTCTATTTTGCTGGAGACGAATGCCGCCACACAGCGTGGGCCATGGGGGAGAGGTACATGCAGGCACACATGGGCCAGAGCTGCTAATTAAAAAAAAAACATTGGTATAAAGTAGCGAACTCATGCAGACTTGGCACTCCTACTACAGAGCGTCTTAGTGCCTACCTATAGGATTATCAGAGTGTGTGCGGCTACACTTCGACTACTGGGCGCATTGCATGAAAGACCTTGTGCTGGACCCCAATGAATGGCCTTCTTCCTCTTGGGCCTTCCTGCACGTTGGTATACCGGATCACATAAACTACAGGCTCGTGCCCTTAGTATCGCACACTGGCTACACAGTGCTTTGATCCTAGGGATTGTATAGCACTGCTGGTTGGGTGACTTCTATCTGGTAACTGCAGATACCTGTCCGCAATAGAACCATTGCTGTGTCGCCACTAATAGCGACTCAATCCAGAGAGGATCTGTTTGCTGATATAGATTTCTCCCTTGCACAACCAAGGGGAAACCGCGGCCTGCAAGAACACTGGGAGACAACTTGCACACAGCTGAGACTGATACCACAGACCCCTCATCACAAACTGCACAATTTCAGCATTTGGAAGCCACACTCAATGGTCATTCTGAGAAATTTGAAACAATTTGATATGCCATACTGCATACTAAGACCTCATTGGAAGCTAAGATAGACACGGTCTCTTTGGAAGTCAACTTGCTAAGAGTGGACCATCGTAAACTTGTGGAGAGGGTCACCCAGGCAGAGGTCATCACACAAACTGTATTGCCGACTTTCCATTCCATGCAAATGAAAATAACGGCCATGCAGGAAGAACTGAATGCCCTTCACCGCAGGGCTGAAGATGCGGAGGGACGCTCACGTCACAATAACATCCGCTTCATTGGTTTCCCTAAGCGTTCTGAACTCCCCAGTGTCGAGCTGTTCTTGGAAAACTGGCTTCATTCGACGGTGTTTCAGGACAGCGTACCCTCTTTGTTTTCCATAGAAAGAGCTCACCGTATGCCAGGTCACCCTCCCAAAGTGGGAGCTCCACAGCGTCCACTCATAGCTCGCCTGTTAAACTTCCGCGACTGAGATACAATACTTTACTTGTTTCGCACCAAAGGACCTTGGCACTTTGAAGGAGCATTGATATCAACATACCCAGATTACACAATGGAGATGCAACGCAAAAGGGGATCCTACATGCCGGTTAAACAACGGCTTCGCACCTTGCAAATCAAATATGCTCTTCTTTTTCCAGCGAAACTTAAAGTCATGGATCAAGAGAAAACACATGTTTTTCAATCTCCAGAAGATGTATGGACCTGGCTACGTGCCAAGGGCCTGGCAACAATAGAGGGAGAAGAGAAAGAGATCGACACGTGGATCACAATGAAACAAAGAAGACATCGCCAACTCCCGACCAGACCGCCCACAGGCAGCAGCAGAACGAGCCCGAGCAGTTGAAACAGCAACTAAATGTCGGACAAATTCCTATTCGGCTCTTCGCTCTGAACACGCACTACCATCGGATACTGACTCTGAAGTCTCCTCGACAGGCAGCAATAGGACACCTCATGTCATGCCTCGATCAGTGGATGATCATATTTGACTGCAAACCAGTAATAACTTTGGCGCTACAATCTAACATCCTTTGTCTCCTATGACAATGCTGCGAACTATCTGCGGACAATCACCACCTTAATAAACTTTCTTATTATCCCAAACTGGCACCAAAGCGGGGCATTTTCACAAATACACTGTCACTACCCCTACATTATGTACCTTTGGACACGTTGTTCATCTAGACATCATGGTAACTGGTACTTGACGCCTGTTTGTGCCTATTGGACGGTAAACTGTATGGTTGCGGCCCTGGGGGGATTGTTCTTATTGTTGGGGTTATTCCTTATTTTTCATGTTTATGTTTTACCATGCTTAACAATACAGTGCTTTGAGTGGCACCGCTGTTCTAAACACATGTACACAAGAATGCAGATGATTATAAGAGTGGTCCGATATATATGCATAGTAGAGTCTCAGTTACCTGTTATTTAACGTGCATTGCTTAGAAATGATGTCTAACATATCGTCGAAGTCTCATGTGCCACAATATAGATTCTTAACCTGGAATGTCCGGGGCATGGCGTCTTACACCAAGCGTTATAGAATACACTCATATCTCAAACGACATGCAGTAAATATTGCAATGCTTCAGGAGACGCATCTTACGATTTCAGAACTAAACAAGTTGTGATCCAGGTGGCGGGGGCAAACATATGGTACTGTCACATGTACATATGCTAGGGGTGTCCTGATCTGGGTGGCCCCTGGAACTCCCTTTGCCCTTTCATCGCAGACCATAGATGTGGATGGCAGAAATGTCATACTGGAAGGCAACCTAGATGGCCTGCCCATTACCTTGGCAGCTGTCTATGTCCTAATACAAACCTAACACAATTTTTTAATTCCCTCACACCAGCGTTGTTCCAAGAACCACTTGTTCCGACGATCTGTGGTGGAGACTTTCATTGCATTATGGATCCCCAATTAGATCGCTCCCATCCCCGCTACCAGCGGCAACTAGTACTCATAACGCCCACCACTTTCGGTCCTGGAGCACATATATGAGACTCGGGGACATATGGCGCATAGGTCACACACATGACCGTGAACATTCATTCTACTCCCCGGTACATGACCTTCACACTAGGAGAGATTTCCTATTTAGCTCTACTAACAATGGACCCCTCTTAGATCGCTCAGAATACTTAGCCAACACACATTCAGATCTTAATCCACTGTCAGCGATACTAACCTGGGGATTACCATGCACTTCCATATCTACCTAGCGCCTGCAAACGGAGGCTTTATTAGATCCTCCGTTTTGTGAATCACTATTACAAACTATCCGACAATATTTTCTAACCAATGCGGGTTCTACCTCCTCTGGGGCGATAGAGTGGGAAACTCACAAAGTAGTAATCAGAGGACACTGCGGGGCATATTTATACTCCTTCTGCGCCGAATGTGCATCAAAAATTTGGACGCACATTAAGCGCAAACCTTGCCCCATGTTTAAACTTTGACGCCCGCGGATGACAAAATTCCGCCGTGTGCGTCATTTTTTGGATGCGCCAACCCGCCTTGCATTAATTATATGCAAGGTAGGCGTTCCCGTCCAAAAAATGACTTAAACGGCCGTGCATCGTACTTATGCTTTCGGGCAAAAACGACGCACGGCCGGGAGGCGGAGCCGGAAAATGACGCACAGCCTGATTTGCGTCAAAATTTAACGCCTGAGTCAGTGCAGGTGTTAAAATGGGGCAAACACACCTGTATTTAATCAGAACACACAGAAGCAACAGCAGAGCAGCAAAAGGGAGACATGGAGGTGCTTCTCATCCAGCGTTCACGGAGACGCAGAGCCCAGCAACAACAACAGCAGCTACCACAACACCAGCAGGGACCCCAAAGGCAGCGTAGAAGACAGGAGAGGATATTCCGCCACAGAACAACCCTTCATGGCCTCAGGGAACATGACATCATCCAGAGGTACAGGTTGAACTGGCAGGCCATTCAGCAGCTGCTGCCCAACATTGAGCCACAGTTGGCACCCACCTTGCTGACACCCCGCACCATCCCAACAGAAACCAAGCTGCTTGCCGTACTTCACATGCTGGCAAGTGGCTCTTTCCAAACAACTGGTGCCCTGGTTTCCGGAATATCACAGCCGTCATTCTCTGCCTTTTTGCCCAAAGTAGTGGATGCCATCATTGGACTCACACCCCGCCACATCTGCTTCCCTAACACACTGCAGAAGCAGCAGGAAACGAAACAGGGGTTCTACCTCATTAGTGGCTTCCCACATGTCCTTGGTGCAATCGACTGCACACATGTACGCCTTGTGCCACCAGCTGCAACTGAACACCTCTACTGCAACAGGAAGCACACACATTCCAACAATGTGCAGGCCATTGTCGATCACCAAGGATTGATCACCAACATCGTGGCTAAATATCTTGGGAGTGTCCATGACTCATTCATCTTCCGTCACAGCACCATCAATCAACACTTCCAGGATGGAAGGTATGGCAATGGACTACTTGTTGGTAAGTACACAAACCTACTTATATACACACTGCACAGCAACCCTCTAGGACACACAACACATACACCACAACAGCAACATGTTGACAGGAACACACTGAGGTTGTGACACCGCTAGCCATGTTTCTTAGGTCACCATTGAACCTGTCACACATCTGAAATTACCGTACAGCCTAATTGTAAGACGTCAATGATCACAACGTTTGGAGTGGGTTGCCTAAATGTCACCTTCCAAATTGTAAACGTCTCAATTATGTTTACATTAATCAATTGCATAAGTCTAAAGGTATGTGATGTCCAGGGTAAATTTATATGAACGTGTTACCACCACTGTCAATCTTAACCTGTGTATGGAACTATCATCTCACCCCCACTGAAGACACAGGGACACCTGTATCACAAGTCACAATGTTAGGGAGGGCACACTGTACAGCAAATCCCAAAACATACCGCTGACAACTGGTTAGCAGCCAAACACTCATTCAGCCAAGGAAACAACACAATGTAGATGGTACATCCTACAAGCCTAGGATGCGACATAATAACACAAAAGAGTCACAGACAACACAAGACAACTACTGCCATGCAACGTGATTTCAATGGGGCTAGCTACATCAACATGATCCCATTCATTTTCTCTTGCAGCTGATCAGGGGTATGGCATCCAGCCATGGATTATGACACCTATTGGCAACCCGAGTACTGCTGCAGAATGTGCCTACAATGACGCACATAGGAGGACACGCAGCATAGTCAAGAGGACCTTCGGCATCCTCAAGTCAAGGTTCCGGTGCCTCGACATCACTGGTGGTAGACTCCTATATTCCCCTGGAGATGGTCTGTAAGATCATCCTAACATGTGCAATATTGCACAACATTTGCATCAAAAGGAACATTCCCCTCCTGGAACCAGAGCCACACATGCCTGAAGAGGAGGAAGAGGATGATGGTGGCCTGCAACATGAGGGGGAACAACAAAACTCGGCCGCTGGTTTACATAGGCAGCAACATATCGTGAACAATTTCTTTGAAATATAATCACCATCACCACTTTATGAACTCATTTAAATAAACACCTATAATAATCACCGTATCATGGTTTGGCTATTCATTTTTGCACACCTTTATCTCTAACTATCAGATTAAGAGTGTTGCCTCATGGAGCATTGCTGATATACCGATTAGGACACTGAAAATCCCAGAGCAAATCTGATGTGTACGATGCAACGGTCACATACAAACACACTGTAAAATACATAGATCCTGTAACATTTCACCTTTGAAGGGCAATAGCAGAGGACCACACCTATTTCACACATACATGTTGGAAACATGGTTCATCGCAGCATATGGCTCACAATTAAGACACCATCACTCAATAAGGGGAAAACAAGCCTCATACATGAGGCAGTTGATGTGCTTCTGCATCAGTAACAGGAATGTATGACCAGACCCTTGACAGCAGTAAGTCCAACTGCATCCAATCTTTGCAAGGACCATCTGTGACTAGAGTTCCATATAAGCTGAACATAGACAGCACAAGTGCCACACATATGAGCAGCATTGCGCACATGACATTCCATGTACATGTCAGCCCATTTCCTAACTCCTGACACACCCATGCACCTGGTCACAACGCACCGGTCTGAAGATGTCCCTGGAATAGTAAGATGTGTACCCCAATGTTCCCTCCTCCACACACACAGCTTGTCAATAGCAATCCAGTGTGCTACACCCTTTCCTATGGTATAGCATTGTCATAGAACATCTGACTGCATGGACGTCAGGTGAATTATTACACTGGCTTCTAGTTTCCAAGGCCTGTTAGCACCTGTAGATTGCTTCCCATGTGAAAATGTCTGTTGGCCATTAGAATGCAAATCTCACCTACATGACTTGTGAGAAACTGATGCAGCCCACACCTGTGATCACCTCCATGCACACCACCCATTTCAACAAGCACTGTCCTTGCTGATGCCTGGAACAGCATAGGAGTTGCCATTTTGTCAAATACACCGTTAAGCATTGCTACTAATTAAGCCGTGTAACACAGCCCTTGGGTTCATTTGTCACCTTCAAAAACACAGGACATACACAGTTTTACATGTCAACTGTCTAGTTCATCCTCCAAACAGTCTTAGTCAGATCACTGATTATGTAACTTGTGAAATTGCTGGATCCTGATTCACACTGCATCCTGTCAGCCTGACTGGCATCTGTCTGTGCGTCACCCTAAAGTTTCCCTGTGGCTACATATGTACCACACTTGCTTTACCAAACCTCTCATTCCTCAGAGGGTATTTGGGAATGTGCTTCATCAATGCATACCTAAATACATTGTATAGCATCATCTGCCTTTTAACTGTACCATATGAGTTAAATCCTCTGTGAATACCAAAATTCATGGCCCATCCCTTGTCTGGGTCTCATTTATGCATGAACGACAAAGTGTGACAGTGTCCCAGGGCCGTATGGAGGGATTGGGTACAGGCCTTCAGAAGAACCAGCAACCTCTGATAATGTCCATGAAAAATCCACACATGTCAGGACCCTGACAGTTCACACACAGAATTACATTGCTCACAACATTTTGATGGGCCGTGTGTGGTGAATAGCTGCGAGAATAATCAGCACTGAGGATATGATGTTCCCAGATGCAGTGGGAATTGCAGAGGCTAACCTGTGTACAAATGTTGTAATGACACCTGCCGGAACATGACACCTGAGACATCATCTCACTCAGCACACCACGGTTGCCCTGTTGACAGTCTCATTACACGTCTTCAGTGACAGAGTGGGACCATCCCCATGTAGGTTCTCATGTCCTCATCCACTTTACTCACATTGATCAACAAAGGATACTCAGTAGATACAGGAAGAGCTGCCACTGACTCATCATGAGACCTGGACCTAACTGTGACAAATTACACCCCTAAAAATATACAGGATCAACATTGGACCACACACATGAACAAGACACCTCTGTGCAATTGATCACCGGAAATATGTGGACACGTGCTGCCTCGTCTGCTGGTCCACCACAGCCACTGGAGAGTTGTGGCTCAGTTATATGACCTCAACTGTGGCGTCATCATACATTTGTGGTTCGCCTTTGGCTGTCTGGGCCAACTACATGGTACCCACTTCCTCAATGCATGTGTCTGACTCACTGTGGGATTCACCAACAAGTGCCTAGGAAGCTGTTACCAAAAATCTAGGACATAGGATGGTGGAATTGTGGACCATTGTCATGAACAAGCGTCTGCCATCTATCTGGTGCGTGCTTTGTCATTTGTGGTGTCTATGTTACCCAAAATCTTGGAAGTGCACATAACGGATGTTGCTACATGTATGACTAACACATGTCCTCTCTCATTTCCACAATGACTTGCATCTAAGGTTTGGACACATTGACTTCACATTCATACAAGCATATGTTCAATAATGCATCATGTGATGCACACACACACTCGGTCAACAACTACATTAGTTGCCACTGCACACACATTGATCCATAGGCATTGAGGTATTGTACATATCTGCGTCACATTGCTATCCTCTCCTGATGCCAAACATGCCCAAATTGTGCAATACATATATGTAGGCCACACATATGGCCATCTAGTGTGTCAGCCAACTGTCAAAATCCTGTTAAGGAAGTAGCAGGTCATGGTCCGCTGCAGTATGATGTCTCACATGTGAACATACACCATCAACACCATAGTGGGTGCAATCAGCCTATCTCTGATGTTTCCGAAATGTAACATAACAGAAAAACAGAAAAAATGCCCAAAACCAGTTCATGCACTGGAATTTTGACGTTGCTAGCATCAATTGTCATTTTGTGAAATAAATAGTGTTGTTGTATAGTGTCCTACTGTGTTTTGTTTACATTTGTCCAGTATTCTAGTGTTTTTGTTGTTTGTGGGAGTCTGTTGTGGGTAGTGCTAGTTTGGGGATAGTTGGGCTCTTTTAGTGGTTAAGTTTACTTTTCCTCTTAATGTGGACCCCTACTTTCCCCCTTCTCCCTTTTATACTTCTTTAACCCCTGTGCCCCTTTTCATTGCCAAGATGTTGGCTAGGCCACGTCTTGGCAGGATGAGTGAGGAGGAGTTGGGTGGCTTTATATGGCTTGTGTGCCATTTCCTACCACTGATGATCGAGGTAGGGGGCAGGGTGATACAGGGGTATCACACAGAGGCGCTCCGAATCCGGTGGGGAAAGGTGCTGCATCACCTGCAGCTCGTTTATGCCAGCCAGAGGAGTGACCACCAGCTGAAGCACCGGTGGGCTGACCTCATCACCAGGGAGCAAGATCTCTTGGACCACCTGCGAATCGTGATTGGTGGCCCTGTTGGTGAGTACTAATCATGTAAATGTGCACAATTAAATGCTCTGTAGTGACATCAGATGATTTGTACAATATCTGCCAGCTAACTTGCTGACAGTGTGTAATGCTGCGGAAACATACAGGGTAATTGATGCACTATGTGAAGGCTCACAATTGCTAGCTGTCAGGAAGCACGTGCTCTGCAAACTTACAGGATACTTTTCCGTTAAGTAAATTGGTGCCGCCTTTGTGTCAGACAACCAAACAAAATAGGAGCCAATCAAGTCTATATGGGTCACATTTGCCAGAGAAGTAAAGATGTACTAAAATATTGGCTAACTTTGTTGACGCAATAGCTTGACTGACTTTAAAAACACTAAATGATGCAGAAAATGAGTGCTGGCTTCACGTCAATTGATGATAGCAAAGAGGCCCAGACATATGTCTCATGTGAGTCTGGTGAGTGTGGAAGGAAAGTGTTCACGGAAGTTCTGTGAGTGTTAGGGATTATTGTGGTCCTTCATCTTTTTGGATACATGTCAGATCAGGATTTGAACACATCGTGAAAAGGTATAAGGTGCCCTCAGCTAACATCTTAGACTGGTATTTGGAGTTAGTTGTGCCACATTCCAATTAGGGATGGAAGTCCAAAGCTATGCACATGGGTTCACATCTCCAAGGTTGGTGCAAATCACCATTGCTGGGCCACATCAAATGAAGAAACTGTAACAACAGGAGGGCTTACAAAAGTCCCTGCTCCTCTGTACATTGTACCTATGTGTAAGAAATGTGTCATGGCCACATAGGCTTTTTGATTGGTAATGCAGTCCTCAAGTAACCAGGCTTTGGATGTCTCTCTTGGATGCACATGATGAGACAATTACACTCCATTATCATTTCTGATCACTAATGACGGGGCATTTTTGCCACTACATGATAGTTAGGGCCAATGCATTTGTGCAGATATGTGTGTAACTGTCACAGGAGACCCATGCTATGTACATGTTGGCTGTGATATATCAGATGCAGTATCATCATGTCTGAATGGCTGTCATTTCATTATTCAGCTTACACATTCTACATGTCTTTGAAATTGTTGGTCAGTGCACAGATTTTGAGCACATTTCTTCCTTCCATGCCTTACAGGTGGACCCGCACCCTACACTGTGGGCGAGGTGGCTTCATTTGAGGACCCCAACCACTCCAGTAAGTGTTGATATGTCTGTTATGTGTTGTGTTTGCTGGTGATGTGTGATGGACTCGTGTGTGTTGAACACATAGCAAGGGGTGATGCGCTGGCCAATCATTTGTCTTGTTCCATGAGTGGGATTTCAGTTTCTCAAAAGTTTTGAGTTGGCCAATGCTTATCATATTGTATTATCTAGGGATTGTAGGTCATTCCTGTAGGCCCCACAATGAGTACTGGGGTGAGTCATGTGGATAACACTTGAAGCAACAAGAGTCGCACTGGAACTCAGCTCAGATTTAGTCAGCCTGTCAGACCCCCATTCTCCCAGATTGGTACTGCAAATCGCTTTCCAAAAGACTTTTGCTTCCCTGGTCACCAAAGTACTTATTAAATTGTAGGTAGAACGTCCTAGCAGCATGTACTTCCACATGTAGTACTAAAGGTATGTGGAACTTGAGTGCAATGGCCTAGATGTGCCTGCTAATCATGATCATGGGTGTTCTTGCAACTCTGTGTCTGGTGTAAGTCATGCCTTACTGGAAGTATATGTTGTGTTCCAAGCTCTGCAATTCCTGACATGTGTGGCGCTATGATTGGTCAAGGGTTTGCAGACTCCTAATTGTTGATAGACCTTACCTGTGGTGTGTCTGTAGAGCCAAACTTGTGTGGAGTTTTCTATACACTCCTCGGTGTCCATGTTGTTTGGAATTGTTAGTTGTTTCTCCCCCCCCCAAACACAGGCATGGGTTTGTGAATAGGGTATCTACGACTGATGCTACCAGTATGTTACACATACATGTGAATAAGTGACTGTTTGGTTGCAACCTAGTATACACACTCAGGTATGGCACATGAGTACTATACTGGCAAGTCCAGTTACAACTTGCAGACTATGTGGCTTTAGTTTTGCATTCCGTACACTGACATTTGTAGCCCAGGTATTGGCGGAGGATATGCAGCATGATTGTTAGCTGATATCTGGCAGAACTCAGATGGCAAGTCAATGCAAGTTGTTCCCCATCTCGTAGGTTTTGGATGTGCTATTTGTGATGTGACCTTTATAGGCTGGCCTGCCATGTACTTCCTCAGGGGCATTCAATGATCTGTATGGTAATATGAGCTGTTACAAGTACAGTAGATGTATTGTCTGATTGACTTATTGTGCCATTTCACACAATGCAGTTCCTAATGTAAATTATTTGCATTTGTCTTCACAGCTGCAAACATGTCCCACATCCAGGTCCGTGAGTTCCAGTGGCGGGCCATGAGATATCAACATATCCTGCTGGAAGAGTCGGGGTTCAGGAGGATGGCCCGTCGATACCGCCATGAACGGGCCTCTGGGGCATGGAGGGCTTTCCCACAGGGTGGCCCTACTTTGCCCACCACCAGCACAATCACCAGCTCTACCCAGGTGGCCCCACCCACAGCTGGGACTGTTGTCCCTACATCTGCTGTAGTTCCAGGCCCCAGCATTGCAACAGCTTCAGGACAGCCCACTGGCCTTGGCTTCACATGCCCACAAACCTCCTCCGCCGGTTCCCAGACTGCCCCAGCTCCAACAGTTGACCCTGCAGCATTCCACGAAATGGAACACAAGATGGACCATGTCTTGAGGAACATAAGTAATCTGAGCCGGGATGTTCGCCATATTAACATGCGTGTGAAGTCCATAAAGAGGAAACTCCGGAGGGCCAACCTCTAGACTTTGGTGACAGTGGACATGATTCCCTCCCTCCTCTGTTGAAGTAAGCCTCAGCAAGGTCTACTGGTGCAAGGGGTTCATGCTTCTCTGCACAAAGTCCTCAGACCATATAGGAAGAAGTTGGCACAGAAACTGAAATAAAAGACAAAGTTTATTAAACCTCACGAGGTGGTACTACAGTTCAAACAGCACCCTTCAGCAATGTTTGAAGTAGCACACTGAACTGAGAGAGCATGGTCCTTTTATACCCACATAGGGGCTAAAAGGAGGTGGTACAATTATAGAAGCAAGTCTTGCATACATATAAGGTCATATGGAAATGCACAGTCGACAGGTAGGAGGGGCTAACAGTTTTCAAGGACTAACAGTTGCAGACCTTACTGGGCATGTACGAAAGTGGGAGATGCTAAATATAACTTGTCACTAGGCAGATTTTCAAGAGTAGTTAGCAGAAAGGTAGGACAGAGCACAGGGTGAGCACATGGCAGCATGTGGCAGAGAAAATGGCTGCCATGAATACAAAATGGATTCCGCAAAATGTTCACAATAGTTACTAAATACAAGATGTCTTCTGCTAATGCTTAATCTAATCGCTGCTAAACTACAACACCTCTTTCCTTGTTCTCATACTTAGTGGGCTTAGGGGGCTTAGTGTTAGTTTAGTATAGTCTGTTAGGTTAGTTAGTGTTAGTGGGTGGGGGGCCCTGATTCTTTCTATTTGTACGTATTAAGTGTGTGGGTGGGTGGGTTGGGGGGCTATGTTGGGGTTCTTGTGTGTTTAATAAAATAAAAAAACAAAAAAAATAAAAAAATTGAAAAAAAAAAAAAAAAATATATATCTATTTGTTTAGGATAGTATAGTATGTGTTTAGGTTAGTATGTGTGTCCTCCATGTGTCCCGTCTCATAAGGGGGTGGGGAGTTGATGTTTAGAACGTTTCCTTACATGTGAGAAGTAAGTTTAGGTTAGGTTAGTTAGGGACAGTTGTGGGTAATGAGTAGTCAGGGTAGATTAGGGTAGGTAAGACTTTTCCCTCAGTTTCCTCTTCTGTGATTACTATTTAATAAATATATAGTTAACCCTTTACAGTATGTGTTAAATGCTACTTGATCATGGCCTTGGAATTAGTGTACATGAATTTTGTTCTCTTATATTGGTGTCCTGTGCTACGAACAAATCCCAACTGAGCTGTAAGATTGGCAGCTACCCCAGAGCTACCTTGCAAAGATTCCACCATTCGTTGCAACCACCAATCACAGTTAATAAGGATCCCAATATGTTTTTGTCAATAAGTAAGTTTTTTAAGTCACAAACGGTGCTTCCAGACTTGGTACTGGGGGAACAGTTGTAGGTCTGACTGCAGTGTGATGTTCAAGGACATCCTTATAAGATGAGTTGTCGTAAGCATTCTTGTAGTCTTGTCTTCATGATTCACATAGATCATTTGTGACACTGTTCAGCATGATTACCTATTTGGAAGTAAACTCAGACACCTTCATTCATGCAGTTTTTGTAGTGTTAGCTTAGATTTGTGTGCACTGTTATATGTGTTAGTACTGCATGGTGACAACATTTTGCTGCCACTATTTTATGACTTAGATAGCCATTAAGGAAGCATCATTCTGTCCAACACAGCATGATGATGGATGGTTTCTCACTTCGTCAGATATTACCCTTAGTAAGGGCACAGTATGATGCAATCCTGGCCACTGTGCAGATTTATCTGACTACATAATATCAGGACAGTTGTATTGACAAGCTACGTTATTTGACAGTAGGCACATTTCAGTTATCTACTGAACAGTTGATGTATCACATTACCCAGAGACAGATTTGTTGTGTAAGTGCTATTTATAGAAAAGTGCTGTAGTGCTATATGTACATTGTCCATGATTGTGAATCCATTATAGTGACATCTTACATTGTGATCCTACACAAGGGGTTAAGGAAATGCTTTTGTCATGCTGGGGTGATGTTTCAGACATTGCAGAGGGACAGGATTTGCAAATGAATAAGAGAGAGACAAGCACTGGGCAGGCTGACAAGATACACAGTGGTTAACAGAACAGTCATTGAGTAGAGTTGTTGTAGACTGGCATGTTACAAAACGCAGGACCTTGGTAATAGTTGGCCATGTGGCAGGGACTAGTGCTTCCGGGTACTTTTCCGTGTGAATGTGATCTGTTACATGTCTTCTTCATCTGATGTGTGTGGTGCCTCCTCTGTCCTTGGTGGTGGTGGTGAAGGGGCAACACACACCTCAGTGTTAGAAGACGTGGAGTCAGACATCCCGGTCGCTGCTACCTGTGGAGGTCTTAAGGGCAGTACTGCAGCAAGGAGGATCTGCTTATTCTTAAGAATAGGCGCCACATCACAATGGTAAGCAGCCCGGTCGGCCCTGAGGGGTTCAATGTTGCATTCGTGCACGCGCTGACAGGATTGCTGTTGTAGGTGTTGGGTCAATTGTATTACAGCTGAGCCGATTTCCTTCAGGCTTTTTTTGCTATTCCTGCAAGATAGATGTTAGCCCTTGCATAGCTGCTGCCTGATCTGCAGATGACATCATTGAAGAACGCACCCCCTCTAGGCTGGCTGCCATAGTTTGCATCCCTACCCGCACCTCATTAGCCAGCTTCCACTGTACCCCAACTACAGTTCTCTCAAAGCTGGTGCCTGTGTCGTCTGAGTCCTCAGCTGTATTGGAGCTGCCAGGTTTTATAATTGGGGTGGTGGGTGTGTCCTCTGTGATGGCTGCTTGTTCTGTGCTCCTCCTTGTGACTGAAGGTGGGGTCTGGAGGGTTCCAAGGACCTCTTGGATGGTCTGCTGGGGAATGTTTGTCAGCTCGTCATCCATGTCATCAGGGTATTCTGAGACAGGCATATCCGCAGGAGATCCATCTTCCTCTGCATTGAAATGGGGTGCAATTAATGTGTGTGTGTTGTGGCATGAGTAATGTGACATGTGTGCCTTGTGATGAATTCACATTGTTATCTTGTTTCCTGTTCATTGCTCCAGTCTTTCAGATGGGCATTCTCCCAGGCCTATGGCCCACCTGCATGTCACATGTATTGTGGTCTGTTATTAGACTTGTCAGCATCATCTCCTCTAGGTGTTTGTTCTGGCCAAATTGTGAATTGCCACCTTCTTGTCCTACTCAGCCCTCCGTCTACATCCATTCTGATGGTGAGGCCTTTACACTGGCTGTGGGTGCTCTGATGGCGCTGGCAGCACACTTGACAATCTGGACCTGCCCCAGTCTCTGATCTTTCACATCCACTTAAATGTAGTTGACATGTAGCGTATCCTATGCATAGCATTGTTATGGCACGATATGGATGTTGACAATGTGTACAGCTGATGTAGGGGAATGTGTGGAGATTGATTGCCCTGATAGTCGTATCAGTGTCCCATTTCCTCCTCTGACTGTGCAGGTGTATTTCAGTGACCAGTTACATGTGTCCTCCCCCTCAATGCTGTTGTCTGAGCGGTATGACATTTGGGATGTTGGATTGAGACCCAGGACCAGGATGGACCCTGACATATGCAGCATGGGTGTAGCCTTATTGCTGTGTAGCTCCTATTGTTGTTGACATTGGCTGATGTTTGCGGCAACTATGGGCATTGACATTTGACAGGACTGGGGCCTTTGTCTTGTTTCAGGGGATTACTGGAGTTGTCATCCTCAACCCACTAATTTTGGTGTGTATGATCCCTGGGGACGTTACTGCCATTGGCTACTTGAGCTGCACACAGAGCGGAGGTGGTAGTGGCAACTGTTGTCGCAGTTACATTCCAGTTGTCGGTATGGCTAGAGGTTGTTAATAGGGCCCTAGGTAATGTAGGGGGTATGGTGGCTGACGTGTGCCGGGATGTTAGTTTGACGTTGTGCCCTTCCCTCCTGGCTTGGCTTTACCTTTGCTCCATCGTTGGCATGGCAGCATGCCCCCATGGGACTGTTGTTGGTGTAGTGTAATGGTGTGCCCCAGATTCTCTCTGTGCAGGCCATGCCCCCATGCCATACTCCTTTACCCATGCCACTCCATGTATATGATGACTTCCATGCATTTTGTGGTCAGTATCCCCCCCCCTCTTTATGGTTGACATTAGTGCATTTTAATTCCCCATGCGACTTACCCTGCATGTGCGTTGTCTCCTGGTCGTCTGCGCTTTCCAGTCCTTGAATCCCTGTGACGATATCCTCAGGGACGACGGCTGCGACCATCTCCTCCATCTGGTCCAGGACTCCCACCTCCAGTCTGCAGTGCTGCCTTCCTGTCCCTGGCAATCTTTTCCTTGGTCCTGCGCTTACAGTCATGCCAGTGTTTCTTGCACTCGATGACTGTTCTGGGTACTTCTGCCACACTGTTGATCTTGTCGACAATTTGTTGCCATATAGCCTCTCTCCTACTAATTGGCAATTTTTAAGTGACAAACAGTTGGTGCTGGTGTTCCGTCACCTCTTTAACACGAATTTCCTGTTCATCTGCACAAAAGCAACACTTTCTTTTCTTCTTAAAAGTATCCTGGTTCTTGTGTGGGTCCTCCTGGCTGGTTCCTGGTCTGTTCTCATCTTCCTGGGGTCTGTAGAGGCATCTGGAATCCATTTTGGCTCCTCTGCTGAAATGGCTGTGTTCGCTGGGATTTTTTACGCTATTGCGTCAAAAAACGCTGCATATTCAGTTTGCGGGGTCGTAAATCGACCCACAGTCATTTCCACTGCGTTAACGTAGTTTTGCTTTACGACTTGACGCTGCAGTGTGCGTAAAAAAAATGACTCACACCTGTGGTTTGCCCCGCCGTGCGTCAAAGTATAAATTTGACACACGCACAGTGCACCAAAATGGTGTTAGCCAGCAGTATTATTTTTGACGCAAAACTGCGCCGGCACAGTTTTGCGTCAAAAAGTATAAACATGGCCCTGAATGTCTTCGGCCTGGGGAGTTAGGCGGCAACTACAATGTGATCTCTCTGAAATAAAGCAGGACTTGCGACAGGTGGTATTGCATGACGCAATGCACACTGTTTCACCGCCATACCTACGCCAGCTCCGAACTTACCTTAAGTCGCCACGACTATCGCACATGAGTGGCTCTGCAACATGCCCAGGGAGATCGCTCGGGCAAAGTGCTGGCCCGGCTTCTCCAAGGGGTTCACCATGACATACCGGCTATGTCCATAAAGACACCGGATGGCACTATGGCCACCTCACAATTGTCTATTAATGCTACTTTTCCCAACTATTACCAACAATTATATGAAAAACCGTCTGACCTAAGTGCGGAGGGTGCATGTAGTTTTTTAAGGGAGGTATCCCTTCCTAGGCTAATGGACCCGCAGCACACTAGTTTAGAGGAACCAATACAATTAGAGTAGATCAAAACAGCCATGACGCAAATAGTCCGCAACAAAACACCAGGTAAAGATGGCTTGCCCATTGAATACTATGCCACATACCCTACCACCCTCCTCCCTCGGCTGCTGGAGGTCTATCAGGAAGCATTTGAAAGAGGCTCCTTTCCACATTCCTTGTGGGAAGCCCTAATTGTGGTGTTGCTTAAGCCGGGCCGTGACCCAACAACTGTTTATTGCCTGTAATGCACACATAAGTACACCATGACCAGTCAGGCTTTATACCTGGTCGCACCACATTTCTTAATATTAGACGCCTCTTACATTTGATCCACAATACCACAGTTGGTGACAGACATCGGGTGGCAATCTCCCTGGACATAAAGAAGGCCTTTGTCACCCTGGGTTGGGATTACCTCTTTGCATGTCTAGACAAAATGGTATTTGGCCCACATCTTGTACACTGGGTTGTGACATTGTATGGGGAACCATTGGCCACAGTAAAGACAGGTCGGGTTATATCACACTGCTTTAATATTCAGCGAAGAAGAAGATAAGGCTGCCCATTGTCACCGCTCCTATTTGCCTTTGCCATGGAACCCTTGGCATGCTATTTGCGCACTCAGGCTGAAGCCTGGGGGATATTGGACTCACAACGATTCCATGTGGTCTCCCTGTATGTGGATGATGCTCTTGTATATGTAAGGGATGTACGCACCACACTAAGGTGGTCATTACAACCCTGGAGGACGGTGTTAAAGGTGCGGTAATACCGCAAACAGGCCGGCAGACAAAAAAAGGGAATTATGACCCTGGTGGAAACCGCCAACAAAGACAGCCACTTTAACACACCGCCCGCCACGGCGGTACAGACAAGCAGCGCAGCGGTCACCACCAACAGACAGGCGGAAGACAATGTACCGCCCATAGTATCACAACCCGCCAATCCGCCACCTTTTCCGGGGCGGATTCACGGTGGATAAAAACACGGCGGAAACAGTTTCTGCAATGGGAAAACGCTCACTTGAACACATCCCACGAGGCACGAGGACTCCATGGAGCCCGAATTACACATTCTACCGGCCCTTTTATTCCTACTCATCTACGAAGAACAACAGCGGCGCGGCCGAAGACAACGGTGAGTACTGCACCTACGACATGGGGGAGGGGGAAGGCAAAAGTTAGGGGGACACCCACGAAACACCCCCACCCCCAACCCCACCCTCGCATATTACAACATACACACCAATACATCCACAAAAAACACAGTAACAACCCACAATCCCCCTGGAAGAATGCAAAGACAAAGCGAAATCTGTTCAAACATTGTAATGTATCAATATACATGTCTGTCAAAAATATACAGCTATATACGAAAATCAGGCAGAAATATATACATTACGAGAAGTAGTGCGGATATGCACATAGCAATGTCCGTGCACCACTAGTCCACAAATGCATGGGCGAGGCCCACAAAAGATACCTGACCACAATCGGAGAGAACACTGCCGGGGCATCAGATAGAAATACTACAGGCACCTCAGGGGGAAAGAAAGGGGGGGCACCTCAGCTGGATGACTGCAAAGCCAGATCCACGACGGGGCTCCATGCCCACTGTGCCATCCTGGGGAGTGCAAAGCCACAGTCTCTCAAGTCTCCACAATGGGTGGCTTGCCCACTGTGCCATCCTGGGGAGTGCAAAGCCACAGTCTCTCAAGTCTCTACAGTGGGTGGCTTGCCCACTGTGCCATCCTGGGGAGTGCAAAGCCACAGTCTCTCAAGTATCTACAGTGGGTGGCTTGCCCACTGTGCCATTCTGGGGAGTGCAAAGCCACAATTTCGCAAGTAGATAACATCCGCCAGTGGCTCGTGAGGGGGACTGGTGCACAGACTGGATTAGTCTCCCCGTGAAAGTTCCTGTCCCGTCACTGTCCCAGCTGCACATGGGATAAGGATGCTTGATGTGGCGGTCTTTTCTTTCTTACCCGGTGCATGCCCTGTTCAGCGGTGCTGTGCCATGGCGGGCTCATGCCTGTTCAGCGGTCTTCCCTATGGCGGTCTTTGCCCTGTTCAGTGGTGCTTTGCCATGGAGGTGCTTGCCCTGTTCAGCTGTGCTTTGCCATGGCGGTTCTGGACTGTTCAGTGGTGCTTTGCCATGGCGGTTCTGGACTGTTCAGCGGTGCTTTGCCATGGCGGTTCTGGGATGTTCAGCGGTGCTTTGCCATGGCGGTTCTGGACTGTTCACCGGTGCTTTGCCATGGCGGTTCTGGAACGGATATTGGTGTGTGGCATGACATTCCCTCATAGCCCACCTTGGCTGTGGCAGCCGGGGCCCTCCTGGGCACTGACTCCGGCGGTGGCGGTGGTCTCCTGACCAGTGACGATACTTGGGCCCTTCTGGGCTATGACTCCGGCGGTGGTCTCCTGACCAGTGACGATACTTGGGCCCTCCTGGGCTATGACTCCGGCAGTGGCGGTGGTCTCCTGACCAGTGACGATACTTGGGCCCTCCTGGGCTATGACTCTGGCGGTGGTCTCCTGACCAGTGACGATACTTGGGCCCTCCTGGGCTATGACTCCGGCAGTGGTGGTGGTCTCCTGACCAGTGACGATACTTGGGCCCTCCTGGTTATGACTCCGGCAGTGGTCTCCTGACCAGTGACAACGGTGCTGGCGGTGGCGTCTCGACCGCCGGGAATGATGCCGCCCTTCTCTGTCGTGATACTCACAACAGGCTGGGCAGACTTCCTCTGGCCCTTCCCCACCTTTGGTGGAGTCACAGCTGACTCACCAATCCCCTTGGAACCCATGTGAGTTGTTTTCCCACCAGGAGTCCTCACACGGTCCCGTCGTCCACTCTCCAATTTCAGAGCCTTTGCAGGGGGTGGGCTGCCAGTGCCTTGGCTCCGGGTCACACTGTCTGCCCTGGTGGCTGGTGCACTCCACATACCTTGAACAGGCACCACTGGTATTGGAGGCTTTTTGGCTGTGGCGCTACGACGGGACTGATGAATTGGAGGTGGGGGGGCAAAAAGGTCAACTTTATAGAGGAGGTGGTTGTAGGAGGTGTCAATTTAGGTGATTTGGGTGCAGGTGCAGGTACTGGAGGCTGTCGTGAGGTGGATGGATGTTGGGTGTGTGATTGCCGGCGTTTGTGTACTTTGGGAGGGGGCTTCACAGACACACTGGGAGAGGACACAGGGGACACAGGGGACGTGTAAATGGCAGTGGAGGTGGTGAGTGCAGGTGAGCAGCTTGTGGTGCTGGGTGTCCTGGTGCGATTCATGGTGCCTGTAGATGTGGTGCATGCAGGTGTGTGTGTAGATGAGACTGGGAGGGAGGAGGGAGAAGAGGGGGACACAGTGGAGGCAGTGGATGTTGCAGTCTTTGCATGTGGTTGAGGCTTGCATGAGTGCCTGTGGGTTGTGTGGTGCTTATGTTTGCCTGAGCTACTTTTGTCTGTTGAGGTGTGTGCATGCTGGTCTGATGGTGTGCTTGGGATAGGCTGGGGTACAGGGGACTGGGTCTGGGTGGAGGAAGTTGGAGGGGGGAGGCTAGACACAGGGACAATGGCTGCCATCAGTGCTAAGGCCAGAGATTGCAGGGTTCGCTGAAGGGCAGCCTGACCAGAATGAATGCCCTCCAGGAATGCATTAACGTGTTGCAACTCTCGTTCTACACCCTGGATGGCATTCAAAATGGTAGACTGCCCAACAGTGAGTGACCTGAGGAGGTCAATGGCTTCCTCACTGAGGGCAGCAGGGGTGACTGGGGCAGGGCCTGAGGTGCCTGGGGTGAAGGTGATGCCCACCCTCCTGGGTGAGCGGGCACGGGGCAAACGCTGAGGGGCTGCTGGAAGGGCGGTGCTGGTAGGGGAGGTGGCGGCTGTACCTGTAGAAGTGGGGTGCACAGATGCTGCCGCCACCACAAGGGATCCCCCATCGGCGGACTAGTCTGTGTCGCTGGTTGGTGATCCGGTGGCCGACGAGAAGCTCCCCTCGCCCTCCATCCCACTGGTGCATTCTGAGTCTGTGGTGTGGCCCTCCATGGCCATGTGGAAAGCAGCTTCCTCATGCTCCGGTGGCACTGTACCTCCGCCTGATGATGCTGATGTACAAAAGAACAGGGAGAGCAAAAAACAGGGGGGGGGGAGACAGAAGAAGAACAGGTTGAGTGCATGGCATACCGCTACCGTTGGCGGACAAGACAGACACAGCAGCCCCCTGCATTACGCCGTGCTCCTGCCCTCTGCATATGCAATTTCTGGAATATGGCCTACATGGCTATAGTGGACATCTGCACACATGGATGCCACAGGGGCAACTATACCTCGACTTGGCACTCTACTGAGGTGGGGTAGAGTGCCACATGTGCTGCATTACAGAGGGGCCTAGTCTTCGTGTTTCTGGCTGGCCTAGGTACACCCACAGGCCTCCTCCCCCACCCAGACCCCTCTACTGCACGCAAAGTCCGCAGAATGAGGGTGTACTCACCCCCTTGTGTCTGCTGTGATGCCTTCAAGCGCCCATCCAACACCGGGTAGGCCACCGCCAAGATTGGGGTCATGGCGCGACGGGCACCCCTTCCACATTGGGAGGCCATCCCCAGCTGAGCCTCCACCGTCTTCTTGCTGCAGCGGCAAATGTCCTCCCATTTTTTCCGGCAGTGGGTGCCCTGTCTCTGGTGGGCCCCCAGGATCCAGACTCCTTGGCGATGGCACGCCAAATGTCCCTCTTCTGGTGGGCGCTGACCTACATGACATGTATAAGGGAAGAGGAACAGTCATTACCAACTGCACCGCCGATGTGAGTGGCCCCCTCCCTACTGTGGCCATGTGGCCCATTCATTCACATGCATTAATGTTCCATGAACTCTCCCCCCTTCCCTCTTACAACCAACCCTCTCCACCCAGGCCTAGACCATACAACGTGCTCCCTGTGTACTAACCTGTTGGTCTGGAGGACCGTAGAGTAGCGTGTACTGGGGGAGGACCCCGTCTACCAGTTTCTCCAACTCCTGAAGTGAAGGCAGGGGCCCTTTCCCCAGACGCAGCAGCCATCGTCGCTTCCAGACCGAGGTCACAGCAGCACTTGCATTGTAGGTCCTCTCCTGTCGAAGGTCAGGTATCTAGTGATTGAACAGATAGAAAATGGCGGTGACGTCCGCGGCGGTGACGTCCGCTGTGCTGCGCATCATCACCGCCGGCGCACCTGTTCATTGGCTCCTGGGACCCATAGGGTCCAATGTTAACCAATGCAGCATTGCACTGCGGTCTACGACCGCCTACCGCGACGGTGGGCAACGCCAGCGCTGTTACCCCACAGTCCCATTGTCCCAGTTTAGAGGTCAGGCAGCCACCATTTCAGGGGCCCACATGGCTTCATTTACCTCTGCGTCACACATAGCTAGGCCTACACTCAAAACACATACAGGAAGGGTTTTGTGATTGGTGTAGATTTCTGTGTAACTGTGGGTAAATACCTGGAGGAAAATTGACTGATTCGTCGCTGTTGTCCTTCGTAGGCGCCGTCAGCTGGGACAGGTGAGGCGATGGCAGAATCCTCCGGTGTACCGACCGCTGGTGGGCCTGTTGACAATGGAAGAGCGACATGTCATCGTCACCTACAGGTTTGCCCGTGCCACAATCCAGGAACTATGTACCCAGTTGGAGCCAGACCTGATGTCACCAATCCACCATCCCACTGGAATCCCCCCTGACGTTCAGGTGCTGTCAGTGCTCCATTTCCTTGCAAGTGGGTCATTTCAGACAACAGTGGCCATGGCATCAGGGATCTCCCAGCCTATGTTTTCCAACGTTTTGTCCAGAGTGTTGTCTGCGCTGCTGAAACACGTAAGGAGATACATCATTTTCCCTGAGGTGGAAGATTTGCCTACAGTTAAAGGTGACTTCTATGCCCTTGGACATATCCCCAACATCATGGGTGCCATTGATGGGACCCATGTAGCTCTTGTCCCCCCCCCACAGGAGTGAACAGGTGTACAGAAACAGGAAGAGCTATCATTCCATGAAAATTCAGATGGTCTGTTTGGCAGACCAGTACATCTCCCAGGTTAATGCTATGTTCCCTGGCTCAGTGCATGACGCCTACATCCTGCGGAACAGCAGCATCCCTGATATGATGGCTCAACTCCAGAGGCACTGTGTATGGCTTTTGGGGGACTCTGGTTACCCCAACCTGTCCTGGCTATTGACCCCAGTGAGGAATCCCAGGACCAGGGCAGAGGAACGGTACAATGAGGCCCATGGGTGGACTAGGAGGGTGATTGAACGCACCTTCGGCCTCCTGAAGGCCAGGTTCAGGTGCCTCCATATGACAGGTGGTTCCCTATTCTACTCACCGAAGAAGGTGTGCCAGATCATCATCGCATGCTCGATGCTTCACAATCTTGCATTGCGACGCCAGGTGCCTTTTCTGCAGGAGGATGGTCCAGATGACGGTGTTGTGGCAGCTGTGGAGCCTGTGGACAGTGATGAGGAGGAAGCTGAGGAAGAAGACAACAACAACAGGGAGTCTGTCATACAGCAATATTTCCAGTGAGACACAGGTGAAAATATTTTCATTTTACCATTACATTAACTTTCACACGTCTACCTTTATCCTGTCTGTCATTTCATACCAGTATTTGGTCACTGAGTTGTACCTTTCCATTACGGTTTCACAGGTGTGGTTACCAACGTGTGTCATCTGCTTGCATCCTTCTAGGACTTGTGATGTGTGACATAGGTATGTTGGCTTTACAATGGGAAATGTATTATGACACTGTCATTCATCATACATATTTACAAATCACAGACTGACTCCAGATTGTTTTGTGGTTCAAGGGTTTTTATTGAAGTGCTCAGAAATGGGAGGGGGTTGTAAAATGAGGATGGGTGATGGCGGAGGAATGTCCTTGGCAGAGTCCAGTCTATTAGTCTCACAGGTGCACTGCCCATCTGGGCATAGGAAGTGGAGCTGGGGCAGTTCAAGTATGGACAGGGTAACAAAGTGGGTCAGTGGGGGGACAATCAGGGTGGTCTCATTTCCTGGCAGGGGTCTTGCCATCTTGGTCTGTCCTGTTCCTGGATCTCAGGGACCGCTTGGTTGGTGGTTGTCCGTCTGCAGGGGGTGGGGTGCTGGTGTGGTGGTCCTGTGGCGGGGCGTCCTGTCCACTAGTGCCGGCGGAGGTGGTGGGCAGTTCACCGTCCTGGCTAGTGTCAGGGGCCCCTTGAAGTGCCACGGTGCCCCTCAGGGTCTGCTGTATGTCCTTCAGCACCCCTACGATGGTGCCCAGGGCGGAGCTGATGGTCCTGAGCTCCTCCCTGAACCCCAAATACTGGTCCTCCTGCAGGCGCTGGGTCTCCTGAAACTTTACCAGGACCGTCGCCATCGTCTCCCGGGAGTGGTGGTATGCTCCCATGATGGAGGTGAGGGCCTTGTGGAGAGTGGGTTCCCTTGGCCTGTCCGCCCCCTGTCGCACAGCAGCCCTCCCAGTTCCCCGGTGTTCCTGTGCCTCCGTCCCCTGGACCGTGTGCCCACTACCACTGCCCCCAGGTCCCTGTTGTTGTTGGGGTGGTGGGTTACCCTGGGTTCCCTGTAGTGGTGGACACACCGCTGATTGACCTGTCCTGGGTACGAAGGTTTGGGCCCGCTGGGTGGGTGCTGTGCTGGTGTTACCAGAGGGTGGAAGGTCAGTGTTGGGCTGTGCCTGTGCAAGGGGAACCGACTGTCCCGAGGCCCACGATGGTCCGGGCTGGTCATCAGGATCCAGTAGGGCAGAGCTGCTATCGTCACTGTGGGCCTCTTCTGTGGGTGGAGTGGTGTTGTCTGGACCCTCTGGTGTGGTGATGGTCCTTCGGGTTCCTGCAGGGGCATAAGAGCACGATTAATGCATTTGTGTATGTGATGGTGTGCAATGGGTGGGTGTCTGTGTACCCCAGTGCAGGCATTCCTGTGTGGGGGCATGTGTGTTGATGGTTAGGGGGTTGTTCTGGGTATGTGCAGTGGGCATGCTTTAGTGAGGGGTGTCCATGCTTAGTTGCGTCATGCAGGGCTTGGTGTTGGGATGGGTGGTTTGTGTTATTAGTACATTAGTGAGTATTTGGGTTGATAGGGGAGGGTGTGAGGGTGGGGGTTTGTGATAGCATGCAGGTAGGGTGGGGGATATGATAGTTAAGATTTGACTTACCAGTGTCCCATCCTTCATCGAATCCTCCGAGGCCCTCTGGATGCATGATGGTCAAGACTTGCTCCTCCCATGTTGTTAGTTGTGGGGGAGGAGGTGGGGGTCCGCCGCCAGTCCGCTGAACCGTGATGTTGTGCCTGGAGACCGTTGAACGCACCTTCCCCCGTAGGTCGTTCCACCTCTTCCTGATGTCCTCCCTATTTCTTGGGTGCTGTCCCACAGCGTTGACCCTGTCCACGATTCTGCGCCATAGCTCCATCTTCCTGGCTATGGAGGTGTGCTGTACCTGTGAGCCAAATAGCTGTGGCTCTACCCGTAGGATTTCCTCTACCATGACCCTGAGCTCCTTCTCCGAGAAGCGGGGGTGTCTTTGGCATGACATGGGGTGGTCTGTGTGATGTGTGGGGCGGTGTGAGTGTTGATGTGTGTTGTGATGTGTAGTGGTGTGTGGTGTTTTGTGCGTGGATGTTGTGTGGGTGATGGTGTTGTGTGCCTCTGTATGGTGGTGTTGTCTTGGCTGTGCTGTCTCTCTGGCCTTCGTCTGTGAATTGGGGTCGTAGGGGTTTGTGGGTGATGTGGGTGTGTGTTTTATATTGTGTTGGGTGTGTGGGAGTGGTGTTTGTATGTGTATCAGGTGTGTGTATTTGGAATTGTCCAATGTGGCAGTGTTTTGGAGATGTGTGTGTATTTTGAGCATGGGCGTGTTTCTGTTGGCGTGGAGGTGGAGGTTTTGTTTTCGCCACTTTAACACTGACCTTTGGTGTGGCGGAGTTGTGTGGGTGTCTGAATTTTGGCGGATTCCGAGATGTGTGTCATAATAGCTGTGGCGGACTACCGCCGCCGCGGCGGTGTATTGGCGGTCTTCTGCACGGCAGTGGGTGCCTTTTACCGCCAATGTTGTAATGACCCCCTAAGTGAACTAGAACAACTGTTAACACACTTTGGGACAGCCTCGGGTCTCCAGGTCAATTGGCCTAAATCATGCATGTTCCAGCTGACAATGTGGCCCCCAACCGACAGACTGTTAGAAATGGGGTCTTTGGTTGTCAGTCAGGTTACCCCCTGTTCAAGTATGGACCCTCACTGTAGTCAGGGTAAAAGAGAATCACCCTCAGCTAACCCCTGCTTACCCCCTTGGTAGCTGGGCAGAGCAGTAGGCTTAACTTCAGAGTGCTAGGTGTAAAGTATTTGTACCAACACACACAGTAACTTAATGAAAACACTACAAAATGACACAACACCAGTTTAGAAAAATGGGAAATATTTATCAAAACAAAACATTTTTGAAGATTAAACTCAAAAATAGCGCTTAGAAACACAAAATACTTCGATGTGGTGTTAACACGGTGTCGTGACGGAGTCGTTCCTAACAAGCCAACAGCAGCGGCACCGGACACGGAGTCGCGTAGACCCCCAAGTACAGTACCTTTGGTGAAGAGTGAAAACAAGTCGATGCACGGAGTCAGGGATCACGGCGTCTGTGCGAAACTTTGAATCCGTGCATTTTGAGTGGCGCCGGTCACGACGTGGTGCGGGTACTTCCACGGAGTCAAGGACTTTAGCGGGGCTGCAACGGCGTCGGGCCTGCGAAGGTCGTCGCGTTCCAGCAAAGATCAAAGAGTCGGTTGCAGGCGGCGTCACCGGATTCAGCAGCAGCGGCGGTCCGAAGTAGTCCAAAGTCGATCTCCACCAGCTTTCCTTTCAAGGGCCCAGGGAGTAAATAGGGCACTACTTGTCAGAGCAGGAGTCTCTCCAGAGACTCCAGGTGCTGGCAGGGAGAAGCCTTTGCTGTCCATGAAACTTCAAACAACAGGAGGCAAGCTCTAAATCAAGCCCTTGGAGATTTCTTCACAAGATGGAAGGCACACAAAGTCCAGTCTTTGCCCTCTTACTCTGGTAGAAGCATCAACTGCAGGATAGCTCCACAAGGCACAGTCACAGGCAAGGCAGCACTTCTCCTCAACTGTTCAGCTCTTCTCCAGGCAGAGGTACCTCTTGATGTCCAGAAGTGCTCTAAAGTCTGTGGTTTTGGGTGCTCTTATTATACCCAATGTCTCCTTTGAAGTAGACCTACTTCAAAGTAAAATCTCTTGTGAATGTGAAATCCTGCCTTGCCCAGGCCAGGCCCCAGACACTCACCAGGGGGTTGGAGACTGCATTGTGTGAGGGCAGACACAGCCCATCAGGTGTGAGTGACCACTCCTCCCCTCCATCCTAGCACAGATGACTCATCAGGATATGCAGGCTACACCCCAGCTCCCTTTCTGTCACTGTCTAGTGTGAGGTGCAACCAGCCCAACTGTCAAACTGTCCCAGACAGGGAATCCACAAACAGACAGAGTCACAGAAATGGTATAAGCAAGAAAATGCCCACTTTCTAAAAGTGGCATTTTCAAACACAGAATCTTAAAATCAACTTTACTAAAAGATGTATTTTTAAATTGTGAGCTCAGAGACCCCAAACTCCACATGTGCATCCGTTCCCAAGGGGAATCTACACGTTAGTCAGATTTAAAGGTAGCCCCTATGTTAACCTATTAGAGAAACAGGCCTTGCAACAGTGAAAAACGAATTTAGCAATATTTCACTGTCAGGACATATAAAACACATCACTATATGCCCTACCTTAACCAAACACTGCACCCTGCCCTTAGGGATACCTAGGGCCTACCTTAGGGGTGTCGAATTTACAGTTAAAACTGCACACACAGACACTGCAGTGGCAGGTCTGAGACATGATTACAGAGCTACTTATGTGGGTGGCACAACCAATGCTGCACGCCCACTAGTAGCATTTGATTTACAGGCCCTGGCACCTCTAGTGCAATAATACAATTTATACAGAGAGCATATGCACTTTAGCACTGGTTAGCAGTGGTAAAGTGCTCAGAGTTCAAAAACCAACAGCAACAGGTCAGAACAAAAATAGGAGGCAGGAGGCAAAAAGATGGGGGATGACCCTGCATAAGCAAAAAAGTCCAACACAGACTTACTGGAAATACTTTGAGCTTGAAATGGCAATGTGATACCTTTAAATATCTAGGAGTCAATATATATCATATACCTGAAAATCTTTTGGATGGCAACTTAAACAGAACATTAACGAATTTACGCTCGTCCCTCACCTTTTGGCGTTCGCTACCATTATCGCCGCTGGGCAGAGTGGCAATATCTAAAATGCTAATTCTCCCTCGGCTGTTGTATTTCTTTTCAGCACTACCTATAGTGATACCACGTATTTTTCCCACACGTTGAATAGCTTGCTTTTGGACCTAATGTGGGGAGAGAAGCGTCGCAGAGTAGCTCTCTCCAAACTACAAAGACCTCTGCAGGAGGGCAGCTTGGATGTTCCACATTTTGAGTCCTATCATGCATCAGCGCAATTGCAATGGCCGACCTCATGGATAACCTCCCCGCTACACCCGGAAACAAGAGACATACAGGACCATCTGGGAAACGTGGCACTATACACCTGGTTAACTGACACTAATAGAGTCGGTCCTACTACCTCTCCACTACTCAAAATAGCACACACATGTTGGCACCGCTATCTACATTCTAAAGGACCTTACATTCCTTATTTGCCGGAGATACCCATATGGGACATCCCTGGAATCAAAGGGAATACACAAGCCCATGACCAGAATTAGTGGACAGAAAAGGGGGCCACCCGATTGGGCCATCTCTTCTCAGAGGGCAAGCTTAGATCCTTCACGGACATGATTACCACATATGACATCACATCGGGACAATTTATCACTTACTATACCCTGATACAGTGCATGCGCCATCTCTTGGGCACAGTGACTACTGAACCATCAACGTCTCCTGCATTACACGCCATTTTATCTGCCACGTCCACTAAATGCGTTATTACCACCCTGTATATAGCATTGCGCGTGCCCACCAATACCTTTTTGCAATCAGGACACGAAAAATGGAATACGGCATTGCCACAACCACTGACTGCAATAGAATAGAACCTAGCGCTACACTCCATATGAGAGCTTTCCCGTAATGCTCGATTTAGGTTTACCCAATTCAATTACATACATCATTCATATTTGGACCCACAACGCCTACATCGGATGTATCCTACATATGAACCAGTTTGCCCACGTTGTGCTTCCTCCTCCGATGGATTTTATCATATGGTATGGGAATGCCCAACTCTGCAAATTACTTGGCACAAAATCACTGAGGTGATCTCGGAACTGACTGATCACCCGTTACACCGACCTCTTGCTTGTTAAGCATTCACACGAAATGGAAAAAAGAAAAATATCTCCATAGGTTTATTGACCTAACATTTGTACTTTTCAAATGCAGGATAGCCATGTCATGGAAATCACCGTCTCCCCCACTCATATCGCCATGGTTAAAAGATTTATTGCTGTGGTCCACAGCCACAGCCTATCATCTCCAATGGCTTCGAGATAAGGGAATACTTACCATGAGCCCGGAATATTCAGACCTATTAGTTCTAAAAGTAGAGGCTAAAAAGGATCTGCACCCACCCTGAATCAGGCGTTCAGCACCAACACACACATGCTTAATCCACAACCTCCATATTTACCCGGATGTCAGCATTGATTGCTTATGTTGCCAACCCTATCCATTCCTTGGTTAATTGTAACCCACATTGTATTGCATACACTATATCTCACAGAGCTGCACACGATCATGCGCTAGCATGGTTTTTATTGATTTTGTTATATCTTGGTTTGGGGTCTATGTTACAGTTAACAGTTTTAAGAATAGAAAACGAGATGTTTGTATATGTATAGTCTCTTCAAACAAATAAGGAATGAAACACTGCAATATTGTTTGACTATCTGATAACCTATTACTATCCCTAGTAATGTAGCTTGAAACAACAAAATGCTATCCTGTCTTGTATAATCTATAAGCAAAATTGTGAAAACTAATAAACAAACATAATCAAAAAACTCCAAGTGAAAATAATAATAACATGCAACAATATTAGTAATATGTGATGGTGCAAACAAATGACATGGTATGAGTAAAATTGGATAGTCTCAACCTGATATTTTGAATTCCATGGTAAAAATGCGTAATTTTTTAGGATTTCATGAGCTGCCCACAATGGTCCTGCAGTATTAATATGTGGACAGCAAAAATATAACAGATAAAAGATGTACAGTGCCCTAGACTGAGGTTGATCATTTCCACAAATCCAAAAAGAAGTTTAAATCACAAAAATGCAATGAGATAGGTTTCAAGTGACTTTTTTTTAATTATTTTTATTAACCGATAAAACAGTCATTGTATCTTGAAACATGCAACCATTAATAATCCCTCTTTTAAGAGTAAATCGGAGTGAGGAAAACAAACAGTGTAGTATCACATTAGCAACCTAGACAAACACCCCCTTGTTAACATACAGTAAATGAGCTACCACCCCCTTTGTCAAACCCCACTGCAGCCAAGCACCCACTGGATCAGTCCTTTCCCCAGTAGTCCCCCACCCATCCCAGATTTTGCACCATTTTTGTCGGGCACCCCCTACTTTCATATACTACTTTTTCCGCGATGCGGCAGCAGTCAAGGTCTACCCTCCACTCCTGAAGAATTGGCGGGGACTCCTATATTGCGCTTAGCAATTATAACCGCTATTGCCAGCCCCGTGGCCTGCTGTCTCGACCAGTTTTCCTCCCCCTCTATGTTTAAGAGCAGTAGATCAGGATCTAGTGGGACCGTCTTACCCAAAACCCGGGAGCCCTCTCCATTCACCCCCTGCCAATAAGTCTGCACTCTGGGGCAAGTCCATAAAATATGTAAGAAGGTGCCCTCCATCCCGCATCGCTGCAGGCACTGTGTATTCTGCATCCTCCCCATCTTATGCAATACCACCCTAGAATAGTATGCCCTGTGAAGGATCCTAAGTTGTATTAGTCTAAGTCGTGTCTTGATTGCCACCACCCTGGGACTCTGTCTCGCCGCCCCCAAGTCCTCATCAGAGAGTATGCCCAAGTCTGACTCTCATTTTGCCTGTTAGGACATCGTCGGGTCTGGTGAGTTGTTCAGTAGTTTCTTATAGAACAGGGAGATTGCCTTCGACTCGAGTGGCTCCACCATGGGTCGATCTTCAAGAGGAGACACATCCGGCAGCTTCTTGTATCTTGGAACATATTGACTCAGGGCATGCCGCAGTTGCAGGTACCTGAACGTTCTGCACCTGCCATTTTGTATTCTTTCTGTAGGTCCTCAAATGATACAATCACCTGGCCCCTCCATATATCCCCCAGATGTTCAATCCTAACCAGTGACCATTTACGGAATCCACCCAGTGACCTCAAATCTTTTAACAAATCACTGCACCACAGGGGGGTTTGTGCTGTCAGAGTGGAGCCCCAGCTCAAGTAACGCATGGCCTCCTTCCAGGCCCTCACCACTGTTGCGGTGTGGGCTGGCAGTGATCGCACGCTCCCTCTAGTATAGAGGTCAGATTCATATCTGCCCTCCCCATCATCTGTCTGTCAACCCGGAAGGACGGATCTTCTAGGTCCGCAAATACCCAGTCATTAATGTTAACCAGCTGTGTGACCCAGTAGTAGCAAATGGGATCCGGAATGGCCAACCCACCCTCATATAACCCAAGCTTCAATTTTGCCAGTGCCACCCGGGAGCAGCCACCGTCCCATAATAAGCACCTAATCTCATGGTCTATACTACCGAATACCTCCAATGGTATCGCATAGGGGGTGCTTTGAAAAACATACCAGGCGTGACAGTGTCATCATCTTGAGGAGTGTGACTCAGCCCATCAAAGTCAGGGGCAGTGCCCTCCAGTGAGCCATGTCCCCGCTGAGCCGATCCAGCTGGGGCTGCAGATTTTCCTTCAAAAAATTCTCCAAGTTCCTGGTAACATATATTCCAAGGTATTTGAAACCCACTGCACAGACCGGTACATCACAGCCCGGGAGCAAAGCGGGTGGGACTCCGGCCAGTGGGAACATTAGTGACTTCTCCCAGTTAATCCTGTACCCAGAATAGTCCCCAAAAGTATCAAAAATTCGCATTATCCTGTCAATTGACCGCCTAGGTCGAGTCACATACAGCAGGAAGTCACCAGCATATAAAGAAATGTGTTCCTCCCATGTTGCACCCGAATCTATTCCCCAGATCAATGGGTCCTGCCGGATCGAGGCCGCTAGCGGCTCGAGTGCCAGCGCAAAGAGGATGGGGGATAGCAGACACCCTTGCCAGGTGCCCCTATTAAGGGAGAAGGGCTGTGACAGCGCTGCATTGGCTCTCACCCGTGCCATTGAGTCCTGATATAGTAGCTGAATCCATGACAAAAAATGCAACCCCAAATTTTTGGAGCACTGCAAAAACATAGGGCCATTCCAGACTATCAAAGCCAATCCGGGCATCTAAGGACAGCAGCGCTGCCTGCTCCCCGCCCTGGTCTTCCTTCATATGCAGAATGCCATATAGCCTCCGCAAGTTCAATCGCGTGGACCTGGAGTGCATGAAGTCTGATTGGTCTGGATGCACCAGTTTAGTAATAATTACGCTTAGCCTGGATGCCAAGACATTTGCAAGGACCTTAACCTCCGTATTTAGTAGGGAGATGGGCCTATAAGAGGCCCATCTCTCCGGGGGTTTACCCTTCTTTGGAATCACCACTACCATCGCCATCCGCTGATCCAGCGGCAACCGTCCCACCTCCCTCGCTTCTTCAAACATGGCCAACATATGCCTCGTCACTATACTGCCCAGGCACTTAAACAGTTCTGCCGGCAGTCCATTTGGTCCCTCCGCCTTACCTGACTGCAGCCCCCTCATCGCATCTGCGACCTCGTCCTCCATGAGGTCGGCCTCCAAATCCTGTCTTTCAGACTCCGAGAGTGACGGCAGCTTAATGTCCCGCAGGAGGTCCGTGCAGTCCTCCTCCGTCATCCAAGATGCCGAGGTATAAACATCCTCATAGTAGACAGCAAATACCTCAACTTTTGACTCACTAGATTCGCAATCAGTTCCTTCCTTGTTCCTTATAGTCCGAACCCAGGAGCGCTCCTGGTCACGTTTGTCTAGCCAGGCCAGCAACCTGCCTGCCTTGTCCCCTACATCATATAAACGGCGTAAGAGCGCGTAAATCATATCATTTGAGTTGCAGCTGGTGCATGAGCTCCCCTCCCGCCCATCCCCGACTGGGAACAGGCCTCTAGGGCTGCTATATTGCGCTCCAATTCCGTGATCTTCAGGTGTTGTTCTTTCCTCCTACCCTCAATCATGGCCTGTGCCTGACCCCTAAGGACCGTTTTAAAGGCCTCCCAAAGTATGGCAGCAGAGTCCACTGAACCCATATTATCCTCAAAATACCGGGCCACCCCTTCCCGTACCCCATCCGCAAAGGATTTATTCCATAGATACCAGGGATCCAGTCCAGGTGGCTGCGAGTATGTTGGTGCGGAGCCCAACACTGTGACCACTACAGGGGAGTGGTCAGATATCCCTCTCAGATAATGCATAGCCCCCTAGAATCTGCTCCTATGGGCCCTGATCGTCAGCAAATAATCTAGTCTTGCCGGTCCACCAGAGGGGGCCAAGGAGAAGGTAAACTGCCTCTGTCCTGGATTCTCCTCTCTCCACACATCAACCAGACCAAGGGAGTCCAGAAAGGATCTGAGCCTTGTGGATGTGTCTGGCACCCTTGCAAACGTAACTCTATCCAGTCCTGGATCCACCACTACATTCATGTCTCCCCCAGGATCAGCAAACCCTCTGGGAAGTCAAGTAACAGCACTGCTAGGTCTGTCAAGGTGGGTCCCTGAAGTCGTGGCGGAGCATAAACGGAGCATAAGAGTATGTCCATCCCAAAGCCCCAAGACTGCAACATATCGTCCAAGGGCATCCCACCAGGTACATGTTTGAATGAATGGTATTGATTTTTTAAGAAGAACGCCCACTCCATGTGATCCCGCTGTGTAGCCCGTTTGTGCTATCAGTTGGTAGCCAAACCTGTCAAATGCCCTGTAGAAATGACCTTTTAGGCGTGTTTCATGTAGTAAGACAATGTCAGGGCTATGTCTATGTAAGTACTGAAGGACTATAGTTCATTTAACACGACTACCCAGCCCATTAACATTCCATGTCATGAACCTGAGGGCTCACGCCTTTAAGCCTGCCTTGTAGTGTTAATCATTTCTGTAAAGCATAGTATGTCATCCCACCCCATGACAACGCCTTTTGGTGTCGCTATGTGTTGCAATGGCTCGTTAACTTGATTGAACTGCAAAGTAGAAAATAACATCCGCATATGAAAGCTCCCCCCAGCCTGCAACCCAACACAGCAGGCTCTGAACTGCCCACCCCCCCAACTACGTAGCGCCTGTCTCCCAAAACATGAACTACTCTTATGTGGGTGGACCGGCACCACCAAGCATGGCTTCTCGCCTTTGGTATGTCTGTAGTTAGGTCAGAGCAATCCCCCAGAATTCCACATTATACATCATCCGTTGCGTCCCTTAACACTCTGATGAGGGAGCAGCCAACTTGATTACTCCTCCCGTATTATGCTGCTGACCCGTCTGCCAGGTTCTTCTGATGTCCCGTCTGCAGAATCATCTGTTTCCCACTTGTGGGCTCCCTTTTCTCTTTCCGGGGAGCCAGGCCCGCCTTATTTGACCCTTCAAGCCACTCCCACGCCTCCACCAGCGTGGCAAAATGGCAGGTCTTTCCGTCCGCGATGACCCTCAACCTTGCCAGGAAGAGCATCATATACTTTAGTTCCCGGTCTCTCAAGACATTTTTGACTTAAAAAAAGCTCTGGCGCCTTCGCTGGACCTGCAGTGTGATGTCAGGAAAGAAACTAATTATGGCATTCCCATAGTGTAAATCCCCCTTGGAGCGGGCAGTCTGAAGGATTGCTTCTCGATCTCTGTAATTAAAGATACGTGCAATAATGGTCCTCGGGGGGACCCCCGGGTGCGGAGGAAGAACCGGAGCCCTGTGTGCCCGCTTTACAGTGAAGATTGATGACAGTCTCCTAGGGCAAAAGTGGTCAGTAATCAGGGTTTTCACAAAGAGTTCAGTGCACAGGCCATCAGCGCCCTCTGGTACCCCCTGATCTTCCAGGCGCGCAGCCATGCCCTCATGCTCTGTCGTAAGGAACCTCACCTGCTCCTCCAATGCCTAAGACGTGGATTGTAGACGTGCTATATCTGTTTCCGCGGTCAAAACGTTGTCAGAGACTTTTTGAAGGTCAGCCCAGAGAAGGCCCACATCTATCACCACAGCGTCCAGTCGTGGCTCTAGGGATCCTTTCCGATCATGAATGGCGGCCACAATCTCGCTCAGTAGGGGTTCACATGAGGAGTCCCATTCTGACCCTCAGTAGCGCATCTCTCCAGCGCCTCCTGCGACCCCCAGATCGTCCGGCCATCTCACCACTGCGTAGTTGTCCATCTTATTAGTCTGCTGCATATGCCGGCCTTTAGTCCTCACCATGCTAAATATGGCCCCTTCAGCCAGCCGCAGGGCCCTGCCAGGCCGCAGATCCCGAGTTCTCCACACAATCCAGGCACCGGACAGGGCGTCAGACCACCCCCCAACCAACCAGCGATTCGGCAGGAACACGCACTCCTCCTCATACCGCGGACTCGATCCAGAGAAGTAATGAGCGCGCTGGGGCAGGACCCCCCTACCAGCCCCCAGACTCCTGTGAGGTCACTCTCATGTAGGCCCTCCGGTCCGCACCTCTCACCTGTTGGTCCGGTCCACGCCACTCGAGGGGCCCCGTGGGTCTCTAGCTATCGTTGTACAGCACTCAGGGCTGGGAAGGGGCCAGCCACTCTGACCTACCTCTAGGGGCCCCGACCGGGATCTCCGTTGTCCCGCGCTGCAGCCAGGTGGCACCAGGCCTGTCCCCACAGGCCACCTCCTCGCTGAACCTCAATCGGGCCTCACGTGCGCCCCGCGGCCAGGCCTCGTAATTCACCGCACTTCCTCATTTAGCACCAGTGGGAGCAATACCCTGGGGCTCCGTCCGGGCACCTCTTCCTCCGCTCATGCCCCTGGTCAGCCATCAGCTTCCCAGCAGCGTCTGCTACCCGGCAGCAGGGCCCGCACAGCTCTGACTTGCTGCGCCTGGCTCCTGCACTCACCGCACCGCCGTCACGGATCACTCGGGGACTCACTTCCATGGGCCCCCGCGGCTTCACTCGGCCTACAGGCCCCAGCAGGGACACAAACAAATTCAGCTGCCGCCGCTCCACCTTGCCTCACAAGTTGACACCGCTTCTCTCCCAACACTCACGGGCATACATTCCACCCTGATGACGCAGATTTAAAACAGGATTTTCTGGAATATAGTGCGTTGTAGCGCGGATCTCTTTTACATGTTGGCCATCTTAGCCGGCGCCTGGCCATGCCTCCGTTTCATGTGACTTTTGGACACTCTAAAATGTAGCTGCTTTTAAGAGACTATGGGCCTCATTCTGACCCTGGCGGTCCAAGACCGCCAGGGCCACGGACGACTGAAGCACCGCCAACAGGCTGGCAGTGCTTCATTGCCCATTTCGACCGCGGCTGTAAAGCCGCAGTCGGAAAACCGGGTCCGGCGGTTTCCCGCCGGATTTCCCCCTGCTGGGCGAATCCTCCATGGCGGCGCTGCAAGCTGTGCCGCCATGGGAATTCTGACCCCCTTCCCGCCAGCCTGTTTCTGGCGGTTTTTACTGCCAGGAACAGGCTGGCGGGAATGGGTGTCCTGGGGGCCCCTGCACTGCCCATGCCACTGGCATGGGCAGTGCAGGGGCCCCCTAACAGGGCTCCAGTATTCTTTTCACTGTCTGCCTAGCAGACAGTGAAAAGCGCGACGGGTGCAACTGCACCTGTCGCACACCTGCAACACCGCCTGCTCCATTCGGAGCCGGCTTCAGTGTTGCAGGCCTCTTTCCCGCCCTGCCAGCGGGCGCTATTTTGGCTAGCGCCCGCCGGCCCAGCAGGAAAGTGAGAATGGCCCCAGCGGTCTTTCGACCGCGGAGCGGCCATATGGCGGTTCCAGCCAGGCGGTTGGAATGAGGGGCTATGTGAACATTCCTTGTTATTTTGACTATTTTCCATTTTCAATGTCTATGTTATTTCACTTCTTATTGTGGGTGATTGTTCTGCTCATTGACCTGTGCGAAAGCAACTAGCTACCTAAAGCGTTGAGGTGTTTCTATGTATCATGAGGATCCTGTTAATTCTGTAATGTGGGCCCCAAGGCATACTTTAGGAGTGAGTTAACTAATAAATAAAACGCATTTTTGTACAAGGTAAAGGTAGTTTTTTTGTTATGGGTCAATGACAGTACGGTGTAAATATATACGCAAGCTCCCTAAGATGTTTACCTCCCATGACACTGGTGTAATTTTTGTGCCAACCTACAAAGGCCTTACTGGAAAGTTAAATACATCAATTGTTCAGAACCTTTTTATAGAACAACTTTATGGACAGCGCAAATCCACCACAGCACTGAATGGGAGTACCAGGTGTTACAATACCAACAAAAACAGGGCCTTAAAAATCGGAAAAATCTGGGGTGACCACACTGAAATGGCAACTATGCGCCGTAATCCTGAGTTTAAAACCCAGGACTGCCCTCAATAGATATGTCTATATTTTCCAAGTTCTGATTGTATTGCTGCCTGTATTTGATAATCTATATTAAAAAAAATATTTACACATACTCTCACACCACATAACTGTAACATTCATTAGTTTGGTTGAACTTTACATATACCTTTGAAATGTATTTTATATATATATATATATATATATGTATATATTCCATGGTTTCATAGTTTCCATAGGAAAATAGTTTTTTGTTTTGCCAATAATTTTGGTGCTGCTTGACGAATTTTCACTGCATTTTCGAAACATATTCTCTAGTTAGTTCAGCTGTCTGGAAAGGATACAGGGTAATCCATCAACTGGGGTTGAAAAAAAGGGGAGTTCCAAAACGCGTTTTCCTCCAAACTTTCTCTTAGGTTCTTTAGACATGCTTACATCCCAAACCACTGAACAGAATTACACCAAATTTGGCATGAAACTTCATTGTGTTCCACAGATTGTGCTTTTGTGTAAATCTGTTCAGTAGTTTAGGAGATATTAAAGTAAAAAAACTATTTAAATATCGAGGGACGCAGATCCTATGTAGATCCAACTGTCTCGATGCTGATATCTGATTGGCTGCCAATCCTTCAACATGGAAGTGTTGGCAGCCATTTTGGGACTCAGCTTCAGGTAAGTCCCACAAAAAGGAATAAAAAAATAGAAAAGGGGCTATGGTAGGGACATCCTGAGCCCCTAGCCTTGGTGCAAGCGTCCCCCACAGACCCCACCAGGCTAAAAAGTATTTTTGTACCCTTTTCTTTTATTTGGCCCCCTAGTGGGCTGGCTCCTGGGGGCATTAGTTAATTCCCCTCATAAGGCTTATAATAGCCCTTGGGACCACTACCTCCCTGGGGCGATGACGCAAAAATATGCAAGGGGCAACATGCCTCCCCCATGCCCTGGGGACCACAACCTCTCCAGGCCAAGATACACTGACAACAGTGGGGGGGGGCCCAGGGACCACCACATACCCAGGGCTAAGTTTTTATTATCTGTGAGGGGTGAGCTACCTCTTGCGTCCTAGGGACCACCACCTCCCTGGGACAATTCATTGAAATTAAGGGTCAGCCGTGCCTCTCCACCCGACAGCCCCAGGGACCACCATCTCCTCTGGGCTGAAATAGCATAATGAAGGGAATCTGTTGTTGACCCCCCCCCAGGGACCACCACCTCCTGGGGCTCAATTAAACATTGGAGGGGGTCTGTGCAACCCCCTCATGGAGCTATAAATGGTCCTGGGGTCTCCAACCACCAGGGCCGGCTCCTGCTATGTCCCATGGTGCCCACCCCTGAGACATGGTGTTTGCTCTGACTTGGCAGGAGCTTTGACAGCTCTCTCCAAGTCAGAGCAAGCAGATGAAGTGGTCTCACCCGCTGGAAGCGAAGGTTTCATCCCTTTCCCTGCTTGCAGAGATGTGGTCAGGGAGAGAGATGAAATGATTGCTCTAGCACACAGGCAGCTGCATGTTAAGTAGCTCACTGTGTGCAATGGCAGTACCAGCTCCCCCAGAGGCAGGGAGCCAGCTGGGTCCTTCAGGGTCCAATGCGGCCCCATTGCACACTGGGTGTTTTGGGGGGCACCTAGGAGACCCGGCTGGGCCCTAGAGGATGGGGTCCTTGGGCCCAAAATCGGCCAGGGAAGGGGGACTGCGTGGCCAATCCTCCTTACTGAATAAAGGCCAGGCCCCAGGAAATGAGGTCCCCAGGGCAAAGATCGGTCTAGGGAAGGGGTTGTGTGGTCCACTCTTCTATTATGTGTGTTTACTCAGTGATTCCATAATAAAAAACAATCTGAAATCCTCTGTGGTGGTGAATGTATTGTTGATCTATTGAAGAGCAATCTGCTTGAGATTGTGACAAGTGGGTTCTTTCTTGTCCTCCTCTTGAGAGCAGAGTCCATGGTTCTCCCTTTACATTTCTATAAGTATGCAAATGTACAAATCACATGGAAGCTCTGCCCACTCGGCCCGCACGATCCACCTTAGTATTATGCAAAGGACTTCTTGCCATTTAACCGAATGATGGACAGCTCACCAAAGGGCCCTCCCAGTGCATTTGCTGCCTATTTTCATGGCACGCTCTTAAGGCCAAGGGATATGAGGATATCTCCACAAATCAAAGAAGCACTTACGTCACATAGATATCGGGAACGACCCTGGTTTGGTTGACATTTATGTCTCTGTAGTCTTGTTGGCCTCTCTTTAGGAGGATTCATGTTATCACATATTTCTAGATAAAGATGCACCAGAAACAATCATATTGCCAAAACACACACAAGGTCACTGGCCACATTTCATTGTGCTCCATTATGCACCTATAGTGTCTAATTCATACTAGACATTCACCTAAGGAGGCAGGAAGAACTCCACTTGTGTAGATATTGCAAAACTGCGGATTCCTGTTGGATAAAAGGGCAGATGTGATTCCTTTGTGGTCGAATCACACACAGCTACAGGCACAGACACTCACGCACCCACTCAACACCTATGCATTAACTACCCTGTCCTGCAGCCAACACCTGCCGCACATAGCCGGCGGTGATTGTATTAACATTTACTAATAAAAAAAAACTTTGCATTAAAATTTTTTAGAAATTCACTGAAAAAAGAAACGTTACAGGGATGTTATAGTCAGGAAATGGATTTTAAAAAAACATAGAAAATTCACTTTAAAACAAGATTACAGGGACATTATAGTTAGGTTTTGAAGGTGGAACTGAGCAACCAACCAGCAGGGAAGAAGCACTAATCTAACCGCGTCAAGAGGTGTGTCCAGGGGCAGGAGCCCTTTAAAATTCTACAGCGCTCCCGCCGTCGCGGGAAGCGCGTCAAGAGGTGTGTCCAGGGGCAGGAGCCCTTTAAAATTCTACAGCGCTCCCGCCGTCGCGGGAAGCGCGTCAAGAGGTGTGTCCAGGGGCAGGAGCCCTTTAAAATTCTACAGCGCTCCCGCCGTCGCGGGACGCGCGTCAAGAGGTGTGTCCAGGGGCAGGAGCCCTTTAAAATTCTACAGCGCTCCCGCCGTCGCAGGAAGCGCGTCAAGAGGTGTGTCCAGGGGCAGGAGCCCTTTAAAATTCTACAGCGCTCCCGCCGCCCCCCTGACATTCACATAAAGACGCTCGGATTAGGCAGCTCATAAGTATATGGCTGCCTGAAGGTACTGTGCCGATAATTACTCCTAAAAAAGGTCTTTTTATAGAGGGCCTTAGGACAGAAGTCTCCCTTTTTTAGTGTAGCGCTTTCTTCTTCATCATTATCTGTTAGATCTTGGAGTGGGGCTGGGCCGGGTCGCTGCCTCTTTATTTTCCGCAAGAAGTTTGCTTGTATTTATGAGTGCAAAATCTATAATTAACATTTGCCATATGAGAAGTTAATATCTATTATCTAGGTTTTCCCCCACTAGACCTTCTTTTAATCTCTTTCATAAATACATATTGTGGACTGGTGCCATTAGAGCCGAAGCATTATATAGGTGGCTCAAGATATGGGAAAACGTAAGGCATCAGAACCCCCAAGGGGGAAGGAGAAATCTATAAAAAAACTTAGGAACGCGGGCGAGAACTGCACTATAGCCGAAATTGATGATCTTATCAAGGAGGTAGAGTCACTACTATGTAATAGGGCCACTACCCGGGGAGGTCCTGATAAAAAGATTACCTCCTATTACACGAAGAAAGTCGAATTAGAGGAAGATAAACTGATAGAGATAGTTAGCCAGCAAGAGGGGGAGGTACCGACTGAGATTAGGACAGGCAGCCCTAAGGATGCTACAACTCGACCCATACACCCATGTACTATAGATAGTAATAGGAAGAAGGGTCATATGCAGGAGTGTGAAGTTGTGTGCTCCAATAAATATGCAGTCTTGGCAGAACTCGATAATAATAAAGTACAGAATGTACAAGAGGGGGAATCTGTGGATGAGCTATACCCAACTATCCCAATTGTACAGCTAGCTAGAGAGAGGACATCTCCACCTAATCTAGAACCAGTGACTCATTTAAAATATAAAACAAGAATTCTAGCAGATCTTTATGACCTACTCTCTGGATTAATCCAGGAAGTTAGGGAATTGAAATTTGAAATAAGAACTTTATCAGATATTGTGGAAAAGGAGGGGGGTAGGGGAACCCATAGAGCTCAAAGCGGAAAGGAGACCCCCCTTACATCATTTTATCCACAAGGTAGATCTACACGTCCCCAAAGTTTGAATATTGACCCCAACCCTATCCCAGCTATAGCTAAGATTTTACATCAACCACAGGGCTAGTGCTCTACGCCAAGAAACAGGGAATCCACGAAGAGAACCCTGCTTGGTAAAAGGGCTACAAAAAGGAAAAGGAAATTTGGAACCTACTCTGAACCCCTATCCCCAAGCATTTAATGATTGTATCCGTCACACCACATGGAATCGTCATTCTGAGAGGGATAGGTATCCTATTAGGACCAATGTTGTTTACTTGTTAAATGTTCCAAAACTGTCCCTAAATAGCAGAGAAGGCGAGGATTCCTTAAAAAACAAGTTTACACACTGGATCAGGGCCAAAAGACACTGTCTATCCATAATTCGTTCAGATATTAGGGGGGCAGAATGAATGCCAGGAGAGACGGGGCAACAGGACATTATTGCACTAACACTTAAGGATGGAAGATTAATCAGAGGCCTGATTGACATGGAACAGAGAACCCCCGCCCCCAAAATTAATGCTATGAGGTTTAGCCCGGATCCATTCATTATCAAACCCCTAGTCCAGAGGCCTAAGTATAATATTAATGGGGGACTGCAAAGGAGAAATGGAGCTCCCAATCTTGAAAGAGTAGATTTGTGGAAAAATAGTTTCTCACCCTTCGTGCAACCACTGTTCATTTGATATCAGGACAACCATATTGAATATGGCATCCATTTTGTGAGTGTTTTAAACAACCCGTCGCAGAGAAAATAGGCAGAAAAAGATGCAGCTTGAAAGCAGCTACATCGTGTAAAATGCCTAAGGCCGAATACCAGACCGGCCACATACCTGTGGTTAAGCCAATTTTGAGAAAAACTAATTTCCACGGAATAACCTGCAATTGGAACAAGGTCATACCTGCCACTTACTACACACTATTATATGCTTCAGTTATTTGCACATTTTTGTTTGTAAGCAATCTCCCACTCCTCTCCCCTGAGGCATACAAATGTTTTTATACCTAACTAGTGGAAAATGATTGAACCTCTGCCATTTGTTTGCATGTAGTAGAAAAATGTATAAAAGCTCTATGCTGCGCGAAGTAAGACAGACTACTCCCTAACCCGCTTGGTGAAGGAGCTCTCCCTTAACTCGAGTTATTGAATAAATCCCGGTTATTCTCTACATCTCGGACCCCGTCTCTTTCCTTTTTTTATTATTTATTTAACTTACAAGGCAAATTCAGAGGTATTTTAAATTATTTACCACATTTTGGCGCCCGAACAGGGACTTTCCCTTCTCCAACGCGCCGGTTTTGCCGGTTGAGGGTTTTTTCCCCTACTCTCTCGCGACGGACTTTAGGTGCACCCGTGGGGATTTCCCGCTGAACTCCCTCGGAGACCTAGGGGCGGACCAGCGCCCGGCATACACATGAGGCGGTGAGAGACGCAGAAAGTCCATACCCGAGTGCGACAACGAGGAGAAGAGGAGTCCGAGACGTCCGAGATCCCTCAAAAACGCGCAGCGTCTGGATTCGATCGAAGAATAACGAGTTTGCTTTTCGGTGAGTACTGCTGAAAAGTATCAAGACGTTTTCTGTTTAAACAGAAACGGTACGGATTTATATTAAGAATGTCATTATTTACTAAATTCAAGTATCGGGAAAAAGAGAAAGAATTGTTAGAGAAGGCGATTGCACTCCCACCCAAGGACACTCCAGCAAGGTTCATGTATAACAAATATGGTATGCCCGCCATTGTATTTTTGGACCTATGGGTAGAATATACTAGTCAATTAGCGGAACGATTTAAATGGCCAAGTACGGGGACTTTTGATATAGAAAATGTCCTCAAAGTAGAGGAACAGTTGTTCAGGAGAAAAGCAAGACAGGGCCAGTAAGAGGCCATAGAATGGTGGAGGAAAGAAGCCCAACGGAGGCAAGAGAAAGCGCAAGGAAAAGTTGAGAGAGCCCAGAGAATGTCAGGAAAAAATAGACAGGAGGAACTACAAGAGAAAGGAAAGGAGGTAGTTCTCGAGTGGATAATAAGAGAAAGTCAAGAAAATGTTACAGGTTTATACCCCGTACTGCCAAGTTGTGAAAATCCCTGCCCCGATAAATCAAAAAAGAATCCTCTCCTTCCCAGTGCACCTATGCCCCTGATGATACGGCGCTTATAGACTTATTAGATGTGCCACCCCCATATTCTACCAATACACGACCACTCTTACCTGTACATAATCTACCACCATCGGTTTCTCCTGAAACTGTTGAGAATCTCTCCGAAGCCGCGAGATTTCTCTCTATAACAGAAAAGGATAAGAAGGACGAAGCGGGAGGGGGAGAACCAGAAGGACAGTGTCCACACGATCCCTTATCCACGATATACCCCGCCTTAGGGGATGAGGGAAAAAGATTAGTTGCCATTTGGAAAAAAATAGAAAAGATCCCCGCTGTACAAAATAATATCAATGGTATGCTAGAATTCATGTTAAGAGGGGGCGACTCTACTCCCTATCAAGATGTTCTGAAAGGAAGAAACAGAAAACAACAAATGTATATATATACCTTCATGTTATATCTATTTGCTCGATACTTCCAATTTAAGAGATTAAGAAATCCGGCGAAATTAGAAGATTTAATGGAAGAGGTGGCGGAGGAAGAGGAAGGGGGGATGAGGGAGAAGGAGTGGATTCCAAATTAAACAAATTATTAGATCTTATGAGGGAACATAGACATAAATTTAAAGAAGGAACGGTAACTCCCGAGAGGAAAATCAGTAAACAGCACCCTGTACGATGCGTACCATCCCTAAGGGATAGGTTTGCTCCCCTACTCGCGTTCCCAGAACCTCCCAGTAGCGAAGAATTATATGAGGAAACTGAGGAAGCTCTCGACTGGTTCTTTGAACAAGAACCGCCATTGACAGCCGAGGAACAAGAACTGGTCCGTACTGCTACCCTATGGACTTCACAACCGAAGATTTATAATTCGGACATTATAGCCCAGTTATATTCTAGTTTACCCCTCACCCAACGTAGGTTAGCAAGTCTGTACATGACACAACACTTGATGACACTGAATAGAGTTTTCAGACCCCATCAATCAACCCTTGAAGACTTGTTATCCAAATGTACCTCCTTAGCCTTCTTGCAAGATCCTGCACACTTCCTTAACATATTTTTAAATGCAAGACAGGAATATTATGATGAAGTGGCTAGGACACTCCTTCGGGCCCGCAATACTGATTATGGGGAGAAAGAAATGTATCGACAATACCCTCTAAAAGAGGTCCATCCTAGAGTAAACGCCGCAAATGAATTGCAGAAAGTTTTTGTATATACACCTCTTACTAAATTAGAAATAATGAAAATGAAAGAAATGGTACCACCGCATTCTAAGGATCCTGTTGGGTTTTTTAAGGAACTCACAGACGTCCTTACTATGAGAATATATACCTTAACAGATCTAACAGTTATACAAAAAAATTTGCTGCCCCCAGGTATTTATGAGAAATTAAGGGGACAAGACTGGTTAGTGGATAACGCTAATTTGAATTGGGCTGCCTTAGAGACAAATGACAACGCCAGGACAGCTGGAGCCGACATACCAAATGATGTGAAATTAGCACCGACCCTCATTCTTAAAGTATTGCCCCAACTTCTTACCACAAGGAAAGAGGATTGGGATGCTATCTCCGCCTGTAAACAAAAGCCAGGTGAAGATATAGGGGATTATTATACGAGATTAGAGAAATGTTTCACTGCCAATAGTGGTTTTAAATTAGAAAGTGATTCATATGCACATCTTTTTGTATCCAAATTGGTGGAAAACAGCCTCCCGAAGTTAAGGGAAAGAGTTCAGAAGATAGAGAGCTCCTGGCAAGCACAAAGTCCCTCCCAAGTCCTACGAATATTACAATACCATCAAAACAGGATAAGGGGGGAAGAAGAAAGCGAAAAGGTTAGGGTAAAGGAGACTAAATTAAGAGCACTAGTGGCACAAACAATGATGCCCAAATCAGGGCCACAACCTCAGGTACAAAGAAAGGTTAATAATTCTAAAGGTGTTTGTAACTATTGTAAAAAAACAGGACATTATGTTAAAGATTTACAAGGGAATGTTACGTGCCCAGTTCTAAAACATAATGTGGCCATTGGGAAAACTGCACCCAGAATACATGTTCCTCGAGATCAGTACAGACCTCAAGAAGGAACGCCCCAAGAACAGAATCAGGGAATACCAAACACAACGCAAATGTACATATCTGATGAAAATACTGGATATGCCGATTTCCCCAGTTTTTTATGAGGCTGCCCGGGGGGGTTGAGGATAAATTGCCCCTTATCCCTATACCTGTGGACCAAACTGGTCCTTATGTAGACGTTCACCTCCTGGGACAAGACAAGAAATTCCTATTGGATACAGGGGCAAGTAAGACAACGATAGATCATAACGAGCTCCCGCAAGCTCCACTCTCTGGGAATAAAAATATTTCACTGGGTTTCTCTGGTCAACCCATTACAAGTAATACATCAGAGCCATTACCTTTACAAATTGGCCCCCTTACCACTACGACAGATATTCTCTTGACTGATGCTTGCCCCGAGAATCTATTAGGAATAAAACAATTGAAAGAATTAGAAGCCATAATAGTGTGCTCCCCCCAGGATGTGCGTCTCTTCCTTCGAGATTTCAAGGGCCATTATACAGTCAGAGATTTAGATCCTCGATTGGCCCACCTCCCAGCCGAGTTGTGGGCCACCAGTCCCACATTGGTCGGGCGGATGGTCATTACGCCCCACAAGATCATTTTAAAGGTGGGAGCCATACTACCAAGACTCCGTCAATATAAAATGCCTCCACAAGCTGAGAAAGATCTTATTTCCATTATAGAGGACCTCATCACTAGTGGAGTGGTGATCGAAGTACCATCAAATACTGTGAATTCACCCGTATTACCTGTGGCAAAGAAAGTACAACAAGGAGAAAATACCAACTATAGACTTGTGGTAGACTTACGGGAATTAAATAAATGTGTTGTGGCACAACATCCTGTTGTACCAGACATATCTACCCTTTTAACAACAATTGATTGTGAAGCCACACATTTTACCGTTATCGATCTCAAAAACGCGTTTTTCAGTGTACCAATACATGAAGACAGTCAATATTTGTTTGGGTTCTCATTGTCCGGAAGGAGTTTCCGGTTTACCCGAGCTCCTCAAGGATTTACTGACAGCCCGAGCATCTATAGCCAAGCACTAAAAAGACAGTTAGACACTATACAAATGCCTGATCAGACAGCTCTTCTGCAGTATGTCGATGATATACTCATTACGGCCAGATCTGAACAGTCATGTGTCAAAGCTTCATTATTGGTATTAACATTCTTGGCTGAAAATGGCCACAAAGTGTCGCCAAAGAAATTGCAATTCTGTCAACAGCAAGTGACCTACTTAGGGCACTTGCTGTCAAAGGAGGGAAGGCAGCTAACAAAGGAGAGAATACAATTGATACAAAATATACCACAGCCACAAACACAGAGACAGGTACGCGAATTCATAGGACTAACATCCTACTGCAGACAATGGATACCCCAATTTGCACTAATATCAAAACCACTTGTAAAATTGACGACATTAGAATCCAGCACGTCTCCCCAGCTTCCCTGGACAGAGGAACACACGCTCGCTTTCAAAACATTGAAAGAGGCGATGTGTCAGGCCCCGGTGTTGGCCACCCCTGATTGTCATAAAGATTTTACACTATTCGTCACTGAAAAGAATGGGACCGCTCTATCGGTTCTGACACAAGAGCAAGCTGGAAAACAAAGACCATGTGGATATTTTTCATCCACCTTAGATCCTGTAGCACAAGCTCTTCCCGCATGCCTGAAGGCTGTAGCAGCAACAGCTCAAGCTATTAGACAAAGCGATGCTATAGTATTGGGACACCCTTTGATAGTACGAGTTCCCCATGCAGTAGAACTATTGCTTAACAGAACACAGACACAACATCTAACAATAGCAAGACTGTCAGGGTATGAACTGACACTTTTTCAACCTCACATACAGATCTTAAGATGCAATACCCTGAACCCTGCTACACTTTTACCCATTCACGAGAACATAGATGAGGTACATGATTGTATGGAAGTGTTTGAACAAGTGACAAAACCACAAACAGATTTAAAAGACACTCCATTACCAGATGCCGAAGAAAATATTTACGTGGATGGTTCTTGTAAAAGAACAGAAAAGGGGGAGCTAAGGGCCGCCTATGCTGTTACCACAAATACTCAAATTTTAGAAAGTAAACAGATACCCATTCTCTCAGCACAAGCGGCCGAGTTGATAGCATTGAGTAGGGCCTGTCGATTGGGTAAAGGAAAAAAAAAAAAATGTATACTGATTCACAGTACGCTTTTGGAGTAGTACACAATTTTGGAACATTATGGAGAGAAAGAGGATTCATGACATCGCTTGGATCAAAAATACAACATGCAGATTTGATAACACAATTGTTAGATGATATACATCTACCAGAACAAATAGCTATAATAAAATGCAAAACACACACAAAGGGGACAGATCATGTTATATTAGGAAATGCATTAGCAGATCAAACAGCTCAAGACATGACACAGAAAGACGTAGAGAATACGCTGCATTACGGTCCCGAATTTATGCATATGCAGGTCACACGAGATATAACTATGGATATCCAAGACATACAGAGTCATGCCACAAATGAGGAAAAAGAAAAATGGAAAGAGGAAGGAGGGATACTAACTGATCAAGGATGGATGACACTATATAATGCAGTCTGGTATCTTTGCGATGGCATGGTGCAGATTATTATAGATACAATACATGGACCAGCCCACCTTGGGGAAAAAGCTATGCTAGACGCAATACAACATATATGGGACAATAAACATCTTAGGGCAGCAGCCAAACAAAGAGTCCAAACATGTATGATATGTTGTCAGTATAATATTGGAAAAGGCACAACAGTAGGGGCAGGAGGATTTCATCCTCCTGAACACCCTTTTGAAGTTATACAGATGGACTATATACAAATGGAAAGGTGCAGAGGACAGAAGTATGTACTCGTAGTAGTATGTACATTAACACGATGGACCGAAGCTTATCCTGTACCTGACTATACTGCCAGCACTACAGCTAAACAATTGATTAAGGAGTATTTCCCTAGGTTCGGTCTGCCCCGAGTTATATATTCTGATAATGGTCAACCATTCTCATCTGAATTAATGAAAAAGATATCGCTCCTGTTGGGATACCAGTGGAAATTTCACTGTGTGCGTCATCCACAGGCAGCAGGCCTGGTTGAGCGACATAACCAGACTTTAAAAAACAAGATGGCAAAGATATGTGCTGAAAAGGGAGTTGACTGGATTACTGCCTTACCAGTAGCTCTGTTTTACATGCGTATGATTCCTCATTCCAGAATGGGGCTCGTGCCGTACGAGATAGTTTTTGGTAGGCCTCCTAACATATGGGGAATACCACGTGCGAAAGCTATAACAGATATTGAAATACCTGTACTGACTGATTACCTGGCTTCCTTGATGTCTGCACTTCAATCTTGTCATTCACAGGTTGCAGCCGCATTTCCTGATAATACTGAGCCCAAAGAGCACCAGATCAAACCAGGCGATTGGGTTTATATTCGTAATTTTGATCGAACAACACCTCTTGAGCCTCGATGGAAGGAACCGAAGCTCGTTCTACTGGTTACCAGGACAGCTGTAAAAGTCGAAGGTCGTAAAGGATGGCTCCATGCCAGTCACTGTAAGAAACATTTTCCCAAGGAAAAAAGTGGACAAACATCGCCACTTCAGACACAACAGAATGCAGAACAATTGACATTACCCACAGAAGAAAGTCTCCAGCAGACTTATAGATCTAAACTCAGGTCATCTACTCGAGCCCAGGTCAATTAAGTCCAAACAAGCTCTACTTGTTGGTGAAACGGCAGGGGCTCTGAGAAGTATACCTGACAAAAATGACAACGGAGACAGTGAAACAGAAGATGTTGAGAGACAAATACAGAAAGAAAATGTGTGCAAAAAGAAATTTTTGTATAATGATGTTAATGTTGTTTCTGGCAGCAGCAATGTGTTTAGGTTGGGTTTTATATTTAATTTTTCCATCTAGTCAATTCCCTATATTCTCACCCAACAGTACACAAGAACATACCTATTATGATCTTACGCCTCATGAACGGGCCCACAGATTAGCTATGCAAAATAACTCCTTTGTACGGATGTTGCACTATACTCACCAGGTTGCCAATACTACAGATTGCTGGATATGCGGACAGATTCCCCCTCATCAGAATGACAGAGGGATGCCACTGGTACCTTTTCCATTTTCATATAATGGTACCTGTGAAGCTTGGTTTGCCTTAATAACAGCGTACAATACCTCCAATTCCGCATGTCCTGAAGGAGATGTTCGGATATGTAAGAATGTTTGGCCATGGGGAGATCTGAATACCGTCCTTAATCAAGTCTGTTATCCCGACGATAATGGAATACCACAGGCTAAGGGGACTATATTCGAAAGTGAAGAGTACAAACAGGAGTATTGGTCTTCCAAATTAGTAAATACCAAGCCTAAAAAGAAAGGCGGACCAACCTCCATATCTGTTTCCAAAATGAAAGGACAGCTGTGTGTCCAGAAGACTGGTATAATCCAGGTAGGACACAGTGAATGTAATATTACTGTGAGTTTCGAGGATAAAGGCCAATCAACGTTTCCAGCGTCTAGACATACATATTTTGTTTGTGGAGAGATAGCCTATATACGTCTTCCCCTCGGATGGGGAGGAAGATGCTATATATCTTTCCTATTGCCTCCCGTTTTCCTTGCCCCGCCGATGTATCATAAGGATCGCCTACTCCCTTATGAGAGGCATAAGAGATCTATAGATACTTCGGGATAGACCAAACAGAGACTACCCTGGAACAGTATACAGACTTCAATAGAGGTTTCTTCTTCTTTATTGGACCGATTCAAAATAGTAAGCTTATCCGTAGGCTTACTCGAACAGTAGAAGCAGTTGTAAATCAGACTATAGCTGCTCTGGGAAATTTGACACAGGAACAATCCGCTATCAGAATGGTAGCACTTCAAAATCGTCTTGTTCTTGATGTCATATTAGCAGAGAGGGGCGGAGCATGTAAAATTATCGGGTCGAGCTGCTGTGTTTTCATACCTGATAATGCCCCCTCTGTCTATGAGGCTATTTCTAAATTGCACAAAATTGCGTCCAGCTTACACCAGGATCCTGGCAACTGGACCTGGTCAGGATGGTTTTGGGGACTAGTCTCCACATGGGGCTGGAAATTGATTTCTGCTATTGGCATAGCATTGTTTACATTAATGGGATGCTGCCTGTGCTTCCAGTGTGGCCCGCCACTCTGTGGATTGTGTGCTACCATGTGCATTCCTAAACCACACATCCAGAAAAAAGAAAATGTTAAGATTATGCTCCAAGACCATATTGATGATCTTATGGCCATCGAAATAGAGGACAATGGTTGCACTCTAGTGCAAGGAGGGAATGTGGAAAAATAGTTTCTCACCCTTCGTGCAACCACTGTTCATTTGATATCAGGACAACCATATTGAATATGGCATCCATTTTGTGAGTGTTTTAAACACCCCGTCGCAGAGAAAACAGGCAGAAAAAGATGCAGCTTGAAAGCAGCTACATCGTGTAAAATGCCTAAGGCCGAATACCAGACCGGCCACATACCTGTGGTTAAGCCAATTTTGAGAAAAACTAATTTCCACGGAATAACCTGCAATTGGAACAAGGTCATACCTGCCATTTACTACACACTATTATATGCTTCAGTTATTTGCACATTTTTGTTTGTAAGCAATCTCCCACTCCTCTCCCCTGAGGCATACAAACGTTTTTATACCTAACTAGTGGAAAATGATTGAACCTCTGCCATTTGTTTGCATGTAGTAGAAAAATGTATAAAAGCTCTATGCTGCGCGAAGTAAGACAGACTACTCCCTAACCCGCTTGGTGAAGGAGCTCTCCCTTAACTCGAGTTATTGAATAAATCCCGGTTATTCTCTACATCTCGGACCCCGTCTCTTTCCTTTTTTTATTATTTATTTAACTTACAAGGCAAATTCAGAGGTATTTTAAATTATTTACCACAGATTGACTAACCCAGCTAGATCAGGCACAAGTGGGACCAAAGGGAGACCCAACAGTAGGTGAGCCCCATGAAGAGAATGATCCTCAAGCTATAGGGGCAGGGAGTACAGTGGAGTCTTCGCCCCGTAGGAAAGATTCGTTAGCATATTTGAGCCCTACTTCTAATGTCACGACCCTAAATGGAAGGGGATCAATCACTATGATCTCCTGGAACGTAGCAGGCTTAAAAAATAAGCTTTTAAACCCTGAATGGCAGGACTATATTGATCAATACCATGTCTGTCTCTTTCAAGAGACTTGGCTTAAGGATCCGCCGTATAAATTAGGATATAAAACCTTTCTTATTAGTGCAACTTCAGCTGCCAGAGGGAGGCCATCCGGGGGGTTGGTTGCATGGGTGAAAATTTCATTAAATGTCAAGATACGTATGCAAGCCACTGAGTCAGAGGATATTCTATGGTTGGTTTGGGGGAAAAAAAATAAGATAATATCCCACTTGTTCAATGTATATATAAGACCTAGAAAGACAAATTTGGAGTCTCCTGAAATAACTCTACTAGACGACCTGCTTAAAAAGATCCCAGTAGGAGAGACAATTATGATAGGGGGTGACCTTAATTGTAATTATGAACCTATAATTGGATTAGAACATCTAGCAGAAGATGAAGATCGAATGAGAGCAATTCCTTATTTATCAATAGTAAAAACTGTTCCGGGCACAGTGGCCGCCCTGCAACTTTTGGGCCTTACATTAAAGCACGGACTGAGGGCGTGTAATGGCAGAGTGGGTGAAGGAGGCCTTAATTTGGATACCTTCCAGAGAGGCAACTCAACCTCGAAAATAGACTACATTTTGCATAGTATAAGTACATGGGGAAGACTAGTGACTTTTAAAATAGATAAAAGAAGGGAAAGCGATCACTTCCCGCTAATAGTTGAACTTAGGGCCCACCTCCTGGACTTGGATTTGGATTTGGAATATAGAGAACATGATAAGGTGGAGTTACAACCCACCCTCAGCAACAATAGAAGGGTTGTAAAATGGCCAGCAATACTAGGCAATCTGGGCACTATGACAAATATTTACAATATATTTTCTGATCTTTTGGAGCCTTATGCAAAAAATAAACCTTCTGATATCCCTATTACGGCCATCCATCAGTCAATGAGTACTGCACTAAGACCCTTCCTGACCAAACAGTTACAGCTTAAGCATAAAAAGGAGAAGGTGCAAACCACCCCAAGTAATCCATGGTATACTATCAAATGCAGGGAGAGGAAAAGAGTACTGATAGAGGCTCTAAAGCAAAAAAAATCAACTAGCTGGGCCTGCTACAAGAAAACACTGGCAACTGCCCAAAGTAACTGGGAGGATCAAAAATGGCAAGACCTGCTGGAAGCAGCAAAAAGTAATGACGCTAGGATCTTCTGGAAAATAGTTACCCACAGCAGCAAAGTGGGGATATTTAATACAGATCATCATATAGATCCCAAAACATGGGTTAATCATTTTACATATCTTTACTCTGATCCCCCCAGTCTTGATTTCTATCCCTCCAAGCATAAAACCCTAGCTACTTGGGGTATCTTACCCGAGTTACAATTTAGTCTGGAGGAGACGGTGAATGCCATCAAAGCAATCAAGCCAGGAAAAGCCCCCGGTTTGGATAAGATCCCGGGAGATATGTTTAAACATAGTATAGAAATTTGGGCACCTTATATAAATCTTTTAAGTAACGCTATAGCAAGGGGAGGTCTAGTGCCTGAGACATGGAAAGGGGCAGAAATAATTCCAGTCTACAAAAAAGGATCCAGGGAAGATCCTGGGAACTATAGACCAATCAGCCTCATAGATGTTATGCAACAAATTTATGCTAGACAATGGCTGAATAGAATTAGTAGCTGGATAGAAGAAAACAGCATATTGACTATATACCAAGCAGGCTTCAGACAGCAGACGAGTACGGTCGATCAGGCCTTTAGGCTATTGACAATAATGTGGAAATATACTAGACTAAGGAAGGGTCACCTCTATATCGCGTTTGTGGATCTGCGTGCGGCCTTAGATCTGGTGCCAAGAGACTCCTTATGGGCAGCACTAGGGAAACAGGGCATGCCGGGGAACCTCCTGTGCCAACTAGAGAGGTTACATGAAAATACATTTGCAAAGGTTCGGTGGGGTCCAAAGGGAGAGTTGACAAACCCAATACCTATCAAGAGGGGGGTGAGACAGGGTTGTGTGCTTGCTCCAACCCTTTTCTCATTATATGTTATTGACCTGGTTAAACATTTGAAACAAAGTAACCATGACTCGCCAAGATTGAACGGTGATCCAGTTCCTGCCCTACTTTTTGCAGATGATACCATCTTATTATCACAAACTCCCATGGGCTTGCAAACCCTATTAGATAAATTTAGTGAGTACTGCAGTATGAAGGGACTAGAGATAAACACAATTAAGACCAAATACCTGACTGTTAACCCCCATAAAGCACCCAAGAGAAACATTAGGATTAGAGGGCAGGCATTGCAACGAGTAAAAAACTTCAACTATCTAGGGATACTGCTTGATGCCAGGTTGTCATGGGCACCGCACGTCAATAAAGCTGCTATCTCCTTAGTTCATAGTTCCATGGTGATTAGTAAAAACTATAAATGTTCTAGATCTAGCATTGTTTCACCAGTATTTGAGATCTATAGGTGCAAAGCACAGGCTGCTGCTTTATATGGAGCCGAACTCTGGGGATTTACAAATCTAACACCACTGGTTACCCAGGAAAATAATTTTATGAGGGGGGTACTGGGTCTCCCTCTATCTACTCCACTGATTCATCTTACCTATGATATTAATATGAAACAAATAGGTAAATTGGCAGCCCTGAGGCCCTTGCTTTACTGGTGTAGACTATGGACAACTCCTGAATTGATCCAATATAGGCAAGCACTAATCGAGATTATGGTCTTGGATAAGGCTATCTCCCTTCCATGGCTCCACTATATAAGGCAATGCTTTTACAATCTAGGGCTGAAATCCTATTGGGAAGAACCGCATACACTCACAATACAATCAAAGATTCGACTAAAACAAGTATTTTGGGACTTCACTCTAAACAGTCCTCTCTACAGCAAGGACTTAGATAGACTAACCTTAAGTTTCCTGGATATCAAACCATTACTGAGAGCAAAGTTTTATTTATGAAGTTCCGATATGGGACTCTCCAGGTTAGGGCTTTTACTTCTAAATGGGGCCCCTCGAGTGGGAGAAGACATGAGGTGACTTGTGGGCTGTGTAATATGGAGACCTCTGAAACGACGGATCATGTACTTTTGAACTGCAAAGTTTATGATAAACCAAGGAGGAAATAGATTCGACCTATTTGCAGGAACGTTGTAATCAGGAATTATAATGAAGCAGCTAGATTCTTGAGATCTAGTACTATACCATATGTTGTTTTTGGTTTAAGCCGGTTTTTACTAGCAATCTCATTTATCAGAGACAAGGCGGGCCTAAGGCTCTAGGCCCTTCAACTCAGACTAAACCCCCACAGTTAATCCACGGTCCTCAAAATGATAAATGGGAGCCGTCTTCTGTAATCCAATGGACTCTGGTTATACATTCAGCTAAGGATGTATTTAGCCCAGGGGATATTGGTAATGCTTGGGAAGAACATGAATTATAAAATTATTTTGCCCCTTAGCACAAGGTCTGTAGTTATCAGGAGGATTTTTAAGTTTTTTTTAGAATTGTCATCAGACACTTATGGAACTAGCTTGTAGATCTAGTTACTTATTTATTTTTTTACTTAATTGATCAAATAGTCCTCCCTTAGTTAAGCAAATAAGTGCCTGATGGCCGGGAGGAAATTTTTTAATTTTTAAATTTTAAATTTTTAATTGTAAGGGTTTATAAAAATGTAATATTGTAATTGATTGTTATTTATTGCTTCTAAGACTAACATTTGGCCATTACCTAGACAGTCTGATTTTAGTATTTAAGTGAATATTAATTGTTGCTGGAATAATGTGCTTTTTGTATTGCTTGATTGTATTTTCCTTTTATGGCTTTTAGCCGAATAAAGGCGTGTGATGATGATGATGATGAATTTACTAGCACAAAACCATAGAAATTCAGCAGTAACTATAACTGCTGAATTTCTATGGTTTTGTGGGAGTAAATTCAGAACCTAACTATAACGTCCCTGTAACCTTTGTTTTTCTAAGTCTTTATGTATATATATATGTATATATATATAGAGAGAGAGAAAGAGAGAGAGAGAGAGAGAGAGAGAGAGAGAGGTGAATATGCCAGTGACAACATTAACATTTTGAACTTAAAAACGCCAACATCCCCCAGTTATTAAATAACTCATTACATGTTCTATGACATCATTTATGACATCACTGATGACAAAGGCTATGCGCGTCTGTGGTTGGCTCTGAAGCAAACCCCCAAAAGGCAGCCAATCCCACAATGTACCTGGTCTTCCATCTTGCACAGCAGGAGGTTGGCAACAGGGCCTGACTCCAATCCAAGCCCTATGGGCAACCTACCCAGAGGCACTGAACACCCATCTGCAGACAGGCAACTGTTAGAAATGGGGTCTTTGGTTGGCAGTCAGGTTACCTTCTGTCCAAGCAAGGACCCTCACTCTAGTCAGGGTAAGTCACACACAATCCAAATTATCCTGTGCCCACCCTCTGGTAGCTTGGCACTGAACAGTCAGGCTTAACTTAGAAGGCAATGTGTAGAGTACTTGTGCAATAAATCATACAATACCACAATATAATACCACAAAAATACACCACACAGTGTTCCGAAAAATATGTAATATTTATCTGGATAAATGCAGGTCAAAACGATTAAAGATTAAATAAGCAAATGTAGGGATATCACTGAAAGTGATGTCAAATGTCTTAGAGTTGAAATACTACTGTAAAAGCAATAAAAAGCATCTTAAGTTCTCCTAGAAAGAACAAGTGTCTCTTGCAGGGCAAAGTACCTGGTTTGCATTGAAAAATTCTCACACGGGACTGCAGAGTAGGAGGCGCGTGGAAAATCGTGAGTGTGCGTTAGTTTCGCCCCTTTGCACATGGACTTGCGTTGTTATTTTTCATATGGGGATGACGTTGCGTCAATTTCCAGTGCGTGGACTGGGATCCTCTTCGGGCTGTAGGGATTTCGGACACCCTCTGGACGATCCGTGGAATCCTGGGTTTGCAGAGTGAAGTCACAGGTGCTGCGTCGATTCCGGTGGACGATGCATAAAAAAAATTTCTGCACGGCAGGCGCTGCGTCGATTCCTTTCAGGAAGTCGGGCTGCGGCGTTCTGAGTCGGCTTGCATCGGGCGGCCGGGCGGGAAAGTTCCGGTCGCGTTGCTGGTGTTGCGTCAATCTTCTGTCGCAAAGTCAAGCTGCGTCGTTCCGGATTTGGCATGCAGTGAATCTTTAACCGCAAGCAGGCTGTGCGTCGTTCTTGGAAGGTTGTACATCGAATTTTCGCCACATGAGACTTCAGGGAATAGGAGGAAAGCTCTATCAAAGCCCTTGGAGAGCACTTCTGCAGCACAGCAAGATAGCAGCAAGACAGTAGGGCAACAACAAGGCAGAAGTCCTTATCAGAAAGCAAACAGGTGAGTCCTTTGGACAGCCAGGCAGTTCTTCTTGTCAGGGTGCAGGTTCTGGTTCAGGTTTCTTCTCCAGGAAGTGTCTGAGGTGGTAGGGCAGAAACCTTGTTTGTATACCCAAATGTGCTTTTGAAGTGGGGGAGACTTCAAAGAGTGGCTTAGAAGTGCACCAGGTCCCCTTTCAGTTCAATCCTGTCTGCCAGGGTCCCAGTAGGAGGTGTAGCAGTCCTTTGTGTGAGAGCAGGCCCTCCACCCTCCCAGCCCAGGAAGACCCATTCAAAATGCAGATGTATGCAAGTGAGGCTGAGTATCCTGTGTTTGGGGTATGTCTGAGTGAATGCACAAGGAGCTGCCAACTAAACCCAGCCAGACATGGATTGTAAGGCACAGAAAGATTTAAGTGCAGGGAAATGCTCACTTTCTAAAAGTGGCTAAATTAGTAATATTAAATCCAACTTCGCCAGTCAGCAAGATTTTGTATTACCATTCTGTCCATACCAAATATGACCTTCCGACTCTTTTCACATCAACAGCTACCACTCAAACAATGTATGAGGGCAGCCACAATGTTAGTCTATGAAGGGAGCAGGCCTCACAGTAGTGTAGAAACAAATTTAAAGTTTTACCCTACCAGGACATGTAAACTACACAGGTACATGTCCTGCCTTTTACCTACACAACACCCTGCCCTTGGGGTTACCGAGGGCACACCTTAGGGATGACTTATGTGTAGAAAAAGGGGAGTTTTAGGCTTGGCAAGTAATTTTACATGCCAAGTCGAATGGGCAGTGAAACTGCACACAAAGGCCTTGCAATGGCAGGCCTGAGACAAGGTTAAGGGGCTACTGAAGTGGGTTGCACGATCCATGCTGCAGGCCCACTAGTAGCTTTTAATATACAGGCCCTGGACACATAGTGCACTCTACTAGGCACTTATAAGTTAATTATATAGCTCAATTGGGTGTGATCCAATGCTACCATGTTTAAAGGGAGAGAGCATATGCACTTTAGCACCAGTTAGCAGTGGTAAAGTGCGCAGAGTCTAAAAAACAGCAAAAACAGTATCTCAAAAGTGGAGGGAGGCAGGCAAAAAGTTAGGGGTGACCACCCTAAGGCACTCAGGTCCAACAGAAACCATATGCTGCACACAGTCTTTCTTTGTGTTCAGCATAGGTTGGCTGCAGAGTCTGGCTTGCATCTAGTTTCTTTGTCCAACTCCCTACAGGCAGCCACCCAGAGGAAGCCAGTCCCATGCCACCCACTGCCTTTAGTCATGTGTGGCATGAGGTTAGCCAGAGGGCCTGCCTTGCAACCAGGCCCTTCTCCCAACTCCTCTCAGGCAGCCAAGGCCATGATACACACAGCCTTTGGAAGTGTGCTGTAGGGTACTGACCACATGCCTTGGTCTGCCACCAGGCCCTTTTCCAAATCCCCAGCAGTCTGCTAACCCTACACTGTGCACAGCCTTTGCCATGTGCAGCGTAGGAGTGGCCTTTGGACCCCAGAAGACCTCAACCCCTGGGGTATGACATACATATTGTGGGGAGAGGGCATGCAACCCCCTTCCTGACCTCTAATATGGTCCCAGGAGCCCCATCCCCATCCAATCTGACTCCCCCTCCCCAAGCTTTATTAGGCCCGGGGACCCTATTACCAGGGCCACAAATTATAAAGGTGAGGTGTGTCATGTGTCACCCCTCCCCCAAACCTTATTAAGTCCCTAGGACCCCTTCCCCGGGAGCTGAGTAATTAATAAAGGGAAGGGGACACACAGCCCCCCTTCCCTGAGCCTAATTTGTCCCCAGGGGCTATGTCCCCCTGGGGCCGAAATGTAAATAAAAGGAGATGGGACTACATAGAAGGCTTTTGTTGTTTTGCATCTCAGCTTTAGGCATGGGCAGTAAACTCCGCTCTGTTGGCGGAGTTCACTGAGTTTTACCTCTCCACGCTCCGTTTGGAGCTTGGAGTTCAGTGAAAACTCTGTCAAACTCCAGCTTAGCAGTTTACCGGTGCACTCACACTAAGGTATATGCTGTTCTACTGCAACAGTGCCACCTGCAGGTCACAAACAGATGTCAAGCTGCGGCTATGTATTATCTAGTATGATTATATTTCACCGAATGCCAAAGTCCGTGGCACTGCAGTGAAAATCTAAATTAATTAAAAACCTGATATTATCTAAGATGATTCACAAACTCTGTTACTTCAAAGTGCCTATATCAAATAGTGGACTCGAAGATGCTGATCATTTAAAGTCGTTACACAATCATTGAATGTAACGCGTTTATAATTTCCAAACATTCAAAAGCACCACATTTACAAGGATATAATTAATTCTGGTTAAGAGGTCCATTTACTGATTTCGCAAAGTCTTTGATGGTCGTGGAGACATCTATCCTGTTGGTGATTCGTTTTGCTTTAATTAATTCTTGTGTAATTATGGGCTGCTCAAGAAAGCAGGAGTAACCCTACAATACCCGAAGCAAATGAGTTGTCATCAAGGTGCAGTTCAGTTCATACATTCAGAACTTTCACGGTGATTTTTAAAAAAATACATAAAATACAACGAGGTCTCATGATTTGATTTTATAATGTTGCTGTGGGAGTCTGCTATCTACGACTCGACTATATTTTGGAGCATAAAGGACGGCCTACATATAATAAATATAAACAATTTAAAAGAATAAATGATAAAAACATTAAAACAAAGGCATATCGTTTAACCGTTTAGGGGAACTTCATTTACGATGAAGGAACCAGCTGATTAAATGGTTTAAAAGTAGCTATCATTACTATAGTAAAAGTAAAATAAAATTCTGACAAACACAAAGCCCAACCAACAAGGTCAACTTTTAGCAGATGATGCCTCTTAAAGAACCGTGGGTCAGTTGTGCTATTGCCTACAAAGCACATTTAAAGGCATCCCTCTAAGTCTTCCAACCAAATTTGAAAAACGTGTTTTACATAGTCACCGTTTATAAAGATTCTGCCACAATGGTCTAAATGACAGAATAGTCATTTTAAACTCTTTAAAAACACCCTTGATGGCTATTTATGGGAACCTGTCATTGGTTTAACCCTGTGGACTATTCTTACGGGAAGAGCGGGAGGAAGAGGTACTCAGCGGGGTTTGATTAGGGGTGGCCATCAGGTGAGCAATACTACGCCTGCTTGCAGAGTTTTTCGGTAACTCCGTAGAATTCCACAGAGTGAAACTCTGCAAGCTTAATCCGGGCTTACTCAGCATGGATGGCACACCTAATTCTATGCTTTGCTGTATAAATGGCAAAAGACTTTGGGCCTGATTTAGATCTTAGCAGGACTTAGGTCATCCCACCACAGATGAGGCCTAAAATACTCCATCAAGATGATGGAGTTCCGACTGCCTTATTTAGATCTAATGAGGGTTAACCTCCGTGCGCACTGACAGAATGTACTCTGTTGAGCGAGAGGTATCCAGCAGCTGACACGGTGGACTCCAATGCTTGTATTACTCAGTCACCTTCAGGAAGTCGGGATTGCACTGACCATATTTAGATATCACAGTCGTGCTGGCGGTGTACCAGCGGTAGTCCCCTGATGGCGAGAGTCCGTTGAGGCACACATTCAGCATTGTACTAGGGCTGTGGCTATTTGATGGATGCTAGCAACACACACCTGATGCATATTGGCCAATTGTGAACACTTGCAAACCACACCATGAAGCACACTACTTTCCGAGCCATGATCCTTTGCCATTCCACTGCAGCACAGCATTTTGGTTCCAAATTTGCTAGATAGAAGTCAGGTTTTGTTCATTTATTTCTCTCCCTCTTTTTTCTTTTCTCACATTTGTTTTATTTTTCATCATCTTTTGGGGCACTAGTTATTTTTTTAGACAGTCACTATGGCAGGGAGAATGAATACACGTTTTATAGAGGGAAAATTGTCAGTCATGTTGGATGAAATTGTTAGAGAAGAGCCACAAATCTTTGAAGAACAAGTACAAAACACAACCACATCTCAAAAATGGCAAATGTGGGCCTGAATAGTTGACAGATGAATGCTGCAGCAATCATTCTGCACACATAGCAGGAAATTAGGAGGAGGTGGAATGACCTGCGGTGGAGAGCGTGCTCACGGGCCTCCAAGAGTCACAAAGAGGCCCAAAGGACTGGTGGTGGTTCTCCCACCCTCCCCCTTACAACTCTATCCCTGGGAGTAGAAGGTCTTGCAGATCCTACATCCTAATGGCTTGACAGGAATCCCTGGTGCCCTGGTAGAGTGGAGGCTTGTAAGTTGAACTTAGCAATGTTTCACTAATCACAAACTGCCCTTAAGTTAGCTGTTCCGAATGTTTCAAGATCCTTATCAAAAACATGTATAGCTACAGTAGATTCACCAACATATCTTCCTTTATCCAAATTAATAGCATTATGGTTGTATATTCAGAATGTTTTGTCAGAATGTGTGTTGTTCTCCATTGATCATCCCTTGCATGTGTCTTATTTCAATACACGTAGTTGTACTTAAAAAAACAGGTTCAAACCTCCACCTATTTGCTCTTGAAGGAATAGTGCTTGTCAGTGTTCTTTTTCACCTGTTTATATCATTCACATATGTGTGTACATATTGTAAAATGTGTATTCATTTTCACTGTAGATATTTACATAAGTATGTTTAACTCACATCTTAACAAATATTGTCAACGGTATTTGCAAATGACCACTACTACCATGATGCTATGTTTTTGTCTCTGGGAAACAATAGTGCAATGTGATGTTGCCCAAACTCCCTTTACTTCCATTTATCCACTTATGTTGAAGTGTTATGCATTTGTCATTCACCATTTCATGTTATGTGTGAAAATGTAATTTGTTGTGTTGATCTACTATGTTTTCACCTTCTTTTTACACCATTGAAGTGATGCAATTGATTACATAATTCATAGTTTGTTGATTGAAAGATTTGTAATCATGTTCTGTGGAATGCAGAATATCAGTAGTATTGATATACAATTTACTTTACAGTGTCCCTATGATGACCAATGCCATTATTTCCAAAAAGGTATACTATACAATTTTGTTTTAGCATGCTAGGCCTTGCAATGGCTTAGTTCTCAAATCTCCTCATAACTGTGGTGAGCTGAAGTTCTGGTACATGTAATGTGCACTTTCTAAATAACATTTTTCATTTCAGCACCTCTTCAACATTATTACTGAAGCTTGCATCTGTGTAACTTAACCTGCGTGTGTAAAATAATAAAAATCACACAAATGCCTACTCATTCCATTAATCATAATTTCCACTTTTAGGTTGCTTCATTTGTAACTGAAGTCACATTTGAAGAACAATCCAGACTTTTAATTTTATTTAGTTTGTTATTCCTTTTAGGTCCAAAGCCCAGGGCCTGGGGACAACTGTCTGCAACTGAAGACACTTCCACTTCAGGCAAGGATCAAACTTTCAGTGAAGACACCACTCCTGCAACCCCAGATGATGTGGAGCTGTCTGGTCCATCTGATCTCTCTGGGCAAACAGCTACAGTAAGTCTCACTCGGCCCACACCTACACCTGTGTCCCCTTCTGCAACAACACCTCAGCCTCATGGTGCCTCCACTATCTGTGTCCAAAAGAACATCACACCATTCTTGAGTGTTGGCTGTTGAGCCAACACCACCACCACCACCTCCAGTTCTGCCAGGACACAGTGGGGTGTGGTATACTGACTGAAGGGTACAGGGTAGTCGTGGTAAGGGTGGTAGAAGATAATCAGTGGGCCAGCAAACATAGACCAAGTCTTGGGAGCACTACAGCAGTTATAAGACGTGATGGGCCAGGACCTTATGGAGCTTAGGGACATGAAGCAGCTACAGAGGGAGCACAATGTAGAGATGCAGATTCACAACTCCAATTTGGGATCCCCGACTGGCGTAATGTATTGCATTTATCATCATATATATATATATGGCTTTTACGGTACCATATACCCCTGGCTGTGGTCCTTTAACATCAGGATTAAATACACCTGCCTCAGCCACAGACAAGGAGGCCTGCCATAACAGGAAACTGCTCCACCCACCCCAGGCCCTGCAACTGTGGCACCTCCACTCCAAGTGGGGACATTCATCCAGACCACTAGGAGAGGATGGCAAGACCTCCACCACTACCTCCCAGAGATGCCATACCTAGGGCCAGATTTACAATAAACTGGTGCAGTGCAGTGCTGTGCCCCACTAGCAAACAAACACAAATGATGGATGGAATGTAGAACCAATCAAACATTCATACCCAAGCACAGATCAGGGTTTAATCTATCAATTCTTTTGCTCACCATGCCACCCTAGTTTGAAGGCAGCCGTATGATAATCAGTCTTGACCTTGTTCCCCATAGGAACAGTCAAGGCAAAACTGCAAAGCCAGGTCCTCCCTGGGCTGGAAACAAGCATCCTGGGTCTGGTTTCAGTTTACCATCCTTCATCAGCCAGGCTAGCTTGAATCCAGTGGCATAGAGAGATAGAGACCACCATGTGGGCATATCAGGCGCACTTGGGGCAACCAAAGCAAACAAATACAAATGATGGATGGAATCTGGAACCAATCAAACATTCACCCCTAGTCAAAAATCCGGGTTTAATCCTTTACTTCTTTTGTTCACCATGCCACTCCAGTTTGAACCCAGCTCTATGCAAATCAGTCTTGACCCTGTTCCCCATGGAAACAGTACAGCCCGAAACCCCAACCCAGGTGCTCTCTGGACCAGAAACAAGCATCCTGGGACTGGTTTCAGAGTATCACCTTTCATCAGCCAGGCTAGCTTGAATCCAGTGGCACAGTAAGCACAGGACTCATGTCTGGGTATATCTGGTGCACTTAGGTTGAAAAAAAGCAAACAAACACAAATGATGGATCCCTATTACAGGTGGCATAGCATAAAATGCTATTTTGATACAGTAAATGTTCCAGATGTCACATTAGTAAGTTAGTTTTATACACAAACAAAAGTGAGAATGGAAGTCAAAATGACAAGTAACATCAGGTGAAATGTTTGCATTTTTGTTTCAAAACATATCTCAAATGTGTTCCCAACAAATGATAGCTTACCTGGAAGGCATACACAATGCTATGTCAGGTCTAGAGAGTTAATTCCACAGTTCAGCCTTCACACTGACACCAGCCTTCTGACCATCTCAACCTCGTCCCTCAACTCCTTCCCCTTCCCAATTCCCTATTCCTAGCCCTGTCCAAAGCACACTCACTCCTTTGCATGCACCCACTCCAACACGCACACAAGCAGCATATCCACACATAAATACAAGCACAGCAACAAATACACACACAACGCATAGATTCCACACTCATCACCACCATCACCACTGCCAGTACAATTATTCCCACAGACATCACACCCACATGCAAAGCCACCACCAACTCTCCCACAGTCACCACACCCCATCACCACTGCCAGTACAATTATTCCCACAGACATCATACCCACATACAAAGCCACCACCAGCTCTCCCACACTCACCACACCCACATGCACACCCACCAACAGCATACCCTCAGACACCACAACCACATCCAAATGCAACACCAGCACACCTGCAGACACCACATCCACCACCACACCCTCATGCATAGCCACCACCACACCCACAAGCAAAACAACCATACCCAATACCTCAACAGCACACCCATCTACACATACATTATACATAATACCCACTGGACATAAATGGTCACACTCACCTGAACAGCTTCCACCCACGACAAAACATATACCCAAACATAACACCACATACACCAGACCACAGGCAACTGCACCTTCAACAAACACACACATCACCCACTACCAATCCTTCTACCTATCAAACCCAACACCCTGCCAACCATCCTACTGTTTTTCCCAAAGAATATATTTTATTTGCCCTGCTTTTGACCCCTCCCCCTTCCCAAGCAACCCCTATAAAATGCAAAACAACCCCTTCCAAATCCCAAGCTACCCTCCCAAACCTACCCCTCTCAAAACCAAACCCACCCCTTCCAATCCCAAACTCTCTTTCTGGAAAAGATCATTGAGGTGCCTGCTTCGTGCCTATAGATGCCCCTTCCTGAAGAGGTTGCACTTAGCAGTACAATTAGGCTACATTTCACCCGCTGAACGTTTTGGAAAATTATGCAAAAAAATAATTTTAACTTAAATATATTAGAGACTTACCTCATAATTGTAATAACATGTTATTTATTTTAAATACTTTTTTTCTAGCTTTAATTTTAAATTATTAGTAATTGTTTGCTGATAATGGTATTTATGTAAGTATGTGTGTCATGCACGTTTTCTCATTTCTGACAGTGACAAGCACAACATTTATTTTTGACATAGTTATATAGCGCATACATTTGTGATGGGCATATTGTTTTTGGTGCAAGCATTCATCATGTTTCTGGACAGTTACATCACAATTATAACTGGTACTATTTTTGTAACTTGAGAATGCATATGTTTTTATCTTAACATGATGTGTTAATGATATACACATATGTACTGCACAGGGCCAGGTTTAACAGAAATCGCACAAACCAAGAGGACAGGTGACCTTACAACCTCACACAGACCAACTCAGACTGTCATGCGTCCACTAAGAGACCCACTGACACCCTCATGCACCTACCTACTGTCCTGTGCAGACACTCATGCACCCAATAAGACAGTTATGCAAGCACTTTCACACCCAGGAAGAGACTCTCGCAGCCACTCTCAATCCCAGATACACTCTCCTACACCTATTCTCACACCAAGAGAGGCAGGCTGCTGCCAACTCTTGCTGCGCAGGGCCAAAGGACTGGGTGCAGAGTAGGGTTGGCTGGTTAGGGGGGTTGGCCGCAGGGTCTGGCTGCAGGCTATCCCTTGCAGGCAGACCCTGCCACACACAGGTGACGGACATGTATGGCGCAAGGTTGGGTGCTTATAAGGGATTGGCCTCAGGGCCTGGCTGCAGGCTGAAGGGTGTGCATGGCGGTGGTTGGATTAATGTATAGTAATGAAAATGACTATACGTTAAAAAAACAAAGAAATTATCTAAAAAAACAAAGGTTGCAGGGACATTACAGTTAGAAAATAACAATTAAAAAAAAGTGAAATTCAATAAAAAAAAAATGGTGACAGGGACATTATTGTTAGGCTTATATTTTAAACATACAAAACCATTGAAATTCATGGAATATAGTTACAGTTATCTCAAGTAACTATACCTTGGGCCCTAAGGTAACTATCACTTGCGCCCTCACCATGTACTGCTCATAATCCCACAAATGATGCCACTCATGACATCTTGGATAACATCACTGAGAATTTCCATGCAATATTTGCAGTAAAAAAAAATCCAAAAAACTGTGCATGATGGGGTGCAAGTTATAGTTACCTTAGGGCACGAGTTATAGTTAATTGAGATAGCTCTCACACCCAGACTGATACCCTCACACCCATTTTGTTGTATTTGTAAAAGGGTCCTGGAGCTACAGTGTACACTGGAATGCATATGAAGGGGTCAGGGAGACCCCAGGGGTTTCATATAAATCTGACACAATACTTAGTAATGGGTATAAAATTGGAATTTTCATTTTCCAGATCCATGGATCTGAAAAAAAATTAAAAAACAGGAATTAAGAAGTTAATAAATATATTCATGGTAAAAGGATTGGCTCTGAAAAGAGCATTTTTGTTTATGATGTGTAGGTAAAAACTGCACATGAAACAGGAAGAAGTTTCTAGAATTCTAAAAGAACAACATGTTGCCTTTCTCTGTCAGTGGAACTCCATCATTTCTACATATACCATTAATATTGAATCATAAATTATTGTAGTGTATGGAGCCTGTGGCCTGTGTTATGTCTCTGAGAATTGCAGAAACAGTTGTATTTACATGCTTCATGGATTTGTCTGTTTGTGGACAGAATTCACTTGACCACTTCTACTTCTGGCTTTGGCAAATGTAAAGGCAGTGAGTGGGAAAAGTACCATTAATTTCCCAAAGGTATCCTTCATTATGATTTCCAATCCTACCCCAGTAACTGTGCCCAGGTCATTGCCACCACAGTGCACAGCCATGTGGTCCGGATGTTTGCAATCCTTAATGGTTTCAGCGAAAGGGAGCAATTGATACCACTTTAATCCACTCTGACCAATCCTAGTAATATTCACATTAGATAAACCCTGTCAATGCCACTCTTTGTAGCACTCTCTCTGGGCCAAAACACAAAGCTAAGAACCATAATCTACATTTGTGAGCATTTTGGAGAAAAGCTGAAGTGCCACACAGGAGAACGCTGCAGCTGAATGAGACATATTTCAAAGGAAAGGAAGTTAAAATGTAGGGTACTAGTTTCAATTTGAAATAATGCATTTGATTGGTTGTTCTAAATATGTTGGTTCGTAAAGCTAGGTAGTGATTTTGCTACACAAGTAAATAGATGTTTCATTGGATTTTGAGAAATTGCCAAACATATTGGTGTTTGGGATATGTTCATTATTTCAAATATTCAACCACACCTGCTACATTTGCTTTAGATGTCAGCATGGTGCTCTCAGAAACTGTAACGAACTTGTGACCTGGTGCTGCAGGAAAATTTTGTAGACTGTGTTACCATGGTAGCCAGCTACAGGAGCATGGGGGAAGGGTATAAATGGATAGACTGTGAGTCTGTGTTCACTGTTCTAGTGAGAAAAATATATTTTAAAGTATACTTTGGTATTAATATATTTTTCCAAGCAACCAGGTGCATATATGAGATTGAGTTGGAATAGATAGCAAAGTTACAAAGGGAGCCATGCTGAGTGCTGCACTGGATCTGCAGATCCAGCTAACACCCCTTGGAAAGGGTTAATATATAGCAGCCAGCCAGAAGAGGTATAACATGATTTAAATATGAAAGAGAAATTGTGATTGGTGTTCTGAATGAGTAACCATGAAAGCAGAATGTAAAAGGTGTGTTAATGGTTGCCATGAATGACAGTGGTGTACCATTCTCTACTTGTTTTTTGTGCTTTTGTAGTGAAAAGAAATTTTAACTGATACTGAGACACAAAAATACAGACCAACAAACACACTTAACAGGTCTGTGTACTAAAACGTAGTTTATTTTTAAATGAGGTACTAGACGCATGGTAGTATAAAAGGTGAATAAAAATGAGTAGCATAGTCATAAAAAGTAAAAAGGTATATAAAGAGAGAATGTTTGTGATTAAACAAAAAGAAATGTAGAATAATCACCAAAGAAAGAATTAAAGGCTGTAATTTGAATTACAAAACAAGCTTGTCAAGCCTTAAGGTTTCCTTTTATTATATCAAACTTACTCCTAAGCTAGATTGTATCTATGTGAGAGACCAGGGTCTTTTGTGCATAAAAAGTGAGACATGTCCTTCTGACTTTCACTAAGTTAGAAGGTGTCCAGCAGACCCTATGCTGACTTTATATGCATTCTCCCACCCATACCACAACTCACATACCTATGTATGAAAGAATAGAGCATGACACTCACAGATCAAGTGAGACACAGAAAGAGCCACTTATACATTAATCCACAACACCAGACAACTGTTATGTATTCTGCAGTTTGAAACCTTGGTGGCAACTGACAAAGTCCACCGACATTAAGCCAAGTACTCTCATAAACTATTTGCTAATTTAGACACAAAGGACCTCATTACAACATTGGCGGGCGGCAACCGCCACCCACCAAGTTGTAACCGCTGTGCCCATTCTGACATCCCCGCTGGTGCGCAACATGGGAGCGCTTTTCACTGTCTGCTGTGACTGTGACACTTGAAACTTGTTATTAAAATATCTAGACACATTAGCAGGATCTAAAGATCAAAATTATCTTGCTGTCTTCACATTGATATCTTTAATGTTACAGTTTGCTTCTTTTATAAACTCAAGCAAATCATCCCAAGCATACATAGTTACATCTCCAATAACACCAACATTTCTGTAAAAACATTATTTTCTTTCAAGCATAATGCGGCTTTTTTCAATTTAATAACATCTATTAACTCTTGTCATATTTGTTTATTTTTGGAGGGCACACCATTTACTAGAATGGTGAGTGGTTCATCTACATTTTCCCACAGTCTCAACATTTTTTAAATCAAGAGGTAAGTAGACAACTCCTCCTTTGACTCCTTTGTGTAGCTCTTATGGTGGTAGTTTTCCTGTCTGCGGTTTCATTCAAACTATTTCGTAAAATGGATGTGTAGTTTGAATGAGAATTGATTCATAAATGTTTAATTGTTGAAGTTCTACTGGGATCAAAACAAATTATAATCTATTATGTATTCCTTTAGCTGGCATTTTATTACCATCTAATTTATCATAACAATACTTAGATATTGTTTGTTTTTTGGCTAAATCAAAGTGTTCTTCTGCAAATCGATATGCATCATATTTCTGCCACCTATATCTGTTTTCTTCCTCATTTTTAGAAAGTACAACGACTTTGCGAGTTTGGCTTTTGTAGTCAGTGCGACAACAACTACAAACATACTTTGTTTTTTCTGAAGATACTCTGTTGAACTTGGCTATTTCTTGTGCAAATTGTTTAATACTAATATCTGTTTACTGTTGCACTACACCTGTAGTCATTACCTCCTCATTACCTCCTCATTTTCCCCACACTGTTCTTCAGAACCAAAGAAACAAAACTGAACAGCTTCACAAACTTTCTCTACCTCTGCCACAGTACCATGTGGTAGAGCTTTATTAATCTCTCGTAAACATAAAGCTGGAGTTTTTACATATTAAAGTCTCCAAAGTAAATTTTGCATTTTTGAATGATGCACACTAACATTCTAAAGTGATGAAAAGTGCTTTTGCACACTTTCCTTGAAAACACATGCCAGTAAATGCCCTTCTAAGTTAGTGTATTTCCTAACTATGCATGGATCTAATCCTTGTAGCATTATAATTTTCTGTTTCAGACTTCTGCATGAAAATTCTCCTAGGACAGGTCTCAATTTATCAATTGATTCCCGACAGATAGTGAAAATAATGCAAATGATTATGTATCCAGGAGTGTTAGTGTGTGCATCAATAACTGCCTAGGTATGTCAATGTATGCATTGACCTATGCGTGGGTGTGTCAAAGTGTACATCAGTATAGACCTGGATGTGTTACTGTATGCATCAATGTATATCTCGGTCTTACAGAGTAGAGATTAGTGTGTGCCTGGCTGTTATAATTTATGCAAGAGTTTATTGTTTGGGTATGTCAGTGTATGCAAGAGCATGTAGCTGGATCTATTTGTATGGGTGTGATACTCCATGTAACTGGGCATAGGAGTCTGCAAATGCACTTGTAGTTCACTAAAATTCGAAAGGACACTTGTTACCTTTCAACCACAAAACACTTTGCCCTATTCCCTATCTACAACTTGGCAGAAGGGTGGATTATCTGTAGTAAAAGGAGAGTTTACAGTTGAGCAAATGACTTAAATTCCAAGTCAAGCTGGCAGTAAAAACTGCACACACAGACTGTGTACTAGTAGGTCCAACCATGTTTAAAGGAATACTTGTCTGGATGGGTGACTAAGCTGTGTCAGTACTTTGCTACATATCTGAGTGAGTGTATGAGTCCCTCTTTTGGTGTGCCACCAGGTGTTTAAGTAAATATGCCAGTATGTCACTGGTCTTTTATTAAGTCCATGTGTCTCTAAATGTGTTTTAAGTGACTATATGAATAGCTTATAGGCTGTATTGCTGAGTACAGGGTTATGTTACAGTGTGTACAACTGGCGTGGGCTTGAATGTATAAGTGCCTCTCTCAGTGTCGGACTGGGTGTGTGAGTGGCAATATGGTTTTGTTAATAGGTATATGAGTTACAGTATAGGTGTCAGGGTGCATATATACCTGGGCATAGGGGCCTACAAATGTATACCTAACTCAGTTAACCTTGGAAGGATGATTCACCTTTTAATAACAAAGTTCCCTGCTCTATAACCTAACAACAGCCTTCCTAGGTGTTGACTTTTCTGTAGTAAAAAGGTCATCTAAGGCTTCTCAGGCACATTTTTTAAATCGATGTTCAGCTGACAGTAAAACTGCACACTTAAGGTTACCAATACTAGGCCCAAACCACATTAAAAGGACTACTTTGCTGAATGAGTGTTAGACCTGGCAGCTCTTGGCGTGGTTACTCTATACATTTTGCTTCTGACCCCCTGTTTTTGAGCCCTGTAATTCATTTTTGCTGGTTTTGATTCTTTGGGCACTTTACTGCTACTAATCAATGCTAAAGTGCAAGTGTTCTCTGTCTAAAAGATATTAGTAATTGTTTTCCCATGATTGGTACATTTGCTTTACTGGTAAGTCCCTAGGAAAGTGCTCTATGCAGGCCTAGGGCCTGTAAATCAAATTATACTAATGGGCCTGCAGTATTGGTTGTGCCACCCATATGAGTAGCTCTGTAAACATGGCTCAGACCTGCCACTGCAGTGTCTGTGTGTGCAGTTTTGCACCACCAATTCGACTTGCCAAGTGTACCCACTTACCAGGCCCAAACCTTTCCTTTTATTACATATAAGTGACCCCAAAGGTAGGTCCTATGTAGCCCATGGGCAGGGTGCAGTGTATGTTAAAGGTGGGACATGTACCTATGTGTTTTTCATGCCCTCACAGTGAAATACTGCCAAATTCGGTTTTCACTGTTGCAAGGACCATGTCTCTCATAGGTTAACTTGGGGGCTGCCTTTAAAACGCAGAGTCCCTTTGGGAGCAGATAGAGATGTGGAGTTTGGTGTCTCTAAACTCACAATATAAAAATACATATTTTACTGAAGTTGGTTTTTAGATTGTGTGTTTGGAAATGCCACTTTTAGAAAGTAGGCATTTTCATGCTTAAACCATTCTGTGGCTCTGCTTGATTGTGGATTCCCTGTCTGGGTCAGTTTGACAGTTGGGCTGTTTGCACCTCTCCTCTTGACAGTGACACAAAGGGAGCTGGGGCGTAGCCTGCATATCCTGATGGGCCATCTGGGCTGAGGGGAGGAGTGGTCACTTACACCTGAAAAGGCTGTGCCTTCCCTTATACAATGCAGTGTCCAACACCCTGCTGTGTGTCTGGGGCCTGGCCTGGCCAAGGCAGGATCTTGAAAACAACAGAGACTTTTCTGTGAAGGAGGCCTACTTTAAAGGCAGAAAGGAGTATAAGTATTTAACCCAAAACCCCAGAAAATCAAATTACTTCTGGAGCCAAGAGAAACCTCTGCCAAGGAGAAGAGCTGAAGAGCTGAGGAGAAGTGCTGCCCCTACCTGTGACTGTGCTTTGTTGGGCTATCCGGCAGTTGCTGCTTCTGCCTGTGGAAGGGGACAAAGACTGGACTTTGTTGTGCATTCTTGCTTGTGAAGAATCTCCAAGGGCTTGAACTGAGCTTGCCTCCTGTTTTGAAGTCTCGGGACCATCAAAGACTTCCCCTGCTTACATTTGGGCTCTCTTCTGATATTCCTGTCCTACCAAGTGGTGTCCTCTTAAGTACCTTGGCTCTTGAAGGTGAAGTTGGCAGAATAAGGACTGAAATACAATGCCAGAACCCCGTGCAGGGAAATTTTTGACACACCATCTGCAATGCGGCTGATAAACGACACAACTCCCACTTTGTGGCTGAAATCGACGCTCCACCTGCATTGCGGCTGTGAGATCGATGCATCTTGGCTGGCAAAACGATGTGTAACACCCGCTTGCACCAGCTGATAATGAAGCAAACCCCATGCAGTTCAGTTTTCTAACACGGTGTGACTGGGTTTTCCATGCATTGTCCCTGGGCGTCAAAGTCAATCTGACTCTGCACGGATTTGAGGTGCCCCATCCACAAATCAACACATTGCTCTCTTGTTAGGGAGCAAAACTATTTTTTGCCTACCCGAGCGGATACAAAATGACGCACGGCCTCCCTTGAGAGGATGGAATCGATGCATCGCTGCCTGTTCTGACTCACACTCGCCCATGCAGCTTCATTTTTGACGCTAACCAGGTACTTTGTGCAAAATCAATGTTTCCATAGTTTTCTATGGAGTAAGACTCTTATTCTTTTTAAAATGTATATTTTAACTTGTGTATATTGGATTATTCTCATTTTGGTCTTGCTTGATTTAGATAAATATTATCTATTTTTCTAAACTGGTGTGGTGTCCATTTTGTAGAGATTTCACTGTATTACTGTGTGTTTGATACAAATACTTTACACATTGCTTCTAAGTTAAGCCTGCCTGCTTGTGCCAAGCTACCAAGAGGGTGAGTGTGGGTTAAAATCCATAGCACAAAGAATTAGCAAACTCCAGGAAAATCACCACTGGTCTAGCACCCCTTACAATGATATACTCTGATTTCATCAGTAGACACCATTAGTACTTTGTATGAGAGAGAGGCCCAGAGATTTGCAAGTACATGTAGAAGGCCCTCAACATGTTTTCCAATTGGGAAGCTACATTACTGTCTCCACTTTGGTCCTGCAAACCTAGATGTCTGTGGATGAATGGTTGTACCACAAATGATTCCAAGATAACTGCAAGTCACTCCATGATTCATGCCAAAAGTTAGGAAACAAACCTTACCCATTACATATGTGCAGTGTACTTTTCCACATGATGATACATGAATGGCATGGAAATCTAAATTGTGGGTACAAACTCTAGTCCTACCTGTCATGTCCCTCATTGCTACTGCAATAGTACTTGCCAAATTCCATGTTATGATGGGTGAGGGTATGTGTAAACCGACAATCAATGGTGATACACTCCAGTCTGTGGCACCACATGAAATGTAGCCCCATTGCAAACGTCCTATTCCAAACAAAGGTTGTCATGAATATATATGTGAAATGAATACAGAACGTAGCTCATGAACACAGATAGATCATGCATGAATCAGCAGTGCACACATATTGTCAAAAGAGTAAGGGACACATGCTAGCAAGTAGGCACATGGAATGTTGGCAACAGTGATGGCACATAAATCATGTTAATGGACATTCCCCACGTACCAAGGGAAAGTTCTGATTATTAGCTAACCCAAAGGACAATGTTTGCTCTGTCATGTATGATGGACACCTTCACATGACAGAGAGTAGTGAGGCGCCAGCACTTTTCACACACTGAAGACAAGTGGCTTCTAGGAGCAAGATGCCAATTTACTCACTTGAACAGACACATGGCTGAAGACAGTGATCTATCACTTCTTGTTTTTTGGCTTGTAACACTGAGGAGTAGTGGTCTATAACACAGAATTTACACCCACAAGAACAACAAACATTACTTGATTGATCAATGTACACAGCCATATGTTGTCTCTGGAGAGCGAGTGTTTGTGAAGTGCACAAAGTTATATCCTAGGTCCCTGGGCCAATAGACAAGGCACATCAGTATGCACCACATTACCTGCCTACACAAAGTAACTCATCTACTGTGTCACACATGGCTCATTCCTAATCATCAGGGTGTGATGTTAGAACCTAAAACATTTACTTGGCTATGTAACAGGCAGGAACATGCCCTGTACTCACCCGCTTGTGGCTGATGTGTTACTGCCAAACGCCCATCAAGGTCCAGGTACTCCGTTGCCAAAATGCAAGCTATTAGGGTTGTCATGGTCCGACGTGCACCCTGCCTGCATTGGGAGGGCAACCCCAGCTGGACCTCTGTGATCCTCTGTGCCCTTCATCTCAAGTCCTCCCACCTCTTCCCCCAAGGTCAGTACTGTTATATTTTTTCATCTTTGACGTGGTATCCCTTAACTTTTTGCCTCTGTTCCTCAGGTTGTTGATGTGTGCTGGACTCTGATTTTACTATTTTTGTTACTCTGGGCACTTTACCACTGCTAACCAGTACTAAAGTGCATGTGTTCCTTTACAAAATGTGTATGTAATTGGTTTATCCATGAGTGGCATATTTGGTTTACTAGTAAGATTAGTTTAATAGTAAGTCCCTAGTACTGTGCACTAGAGGTGCCAGGGCCTGTAACTCAAATGCTACTAGTGGGCCTGCAGCACTGGTTGTGCCACCCACATAAGTAGCTCTGTTATCATGTCTCACACCTGCCACTGCAGTTCCTGTGTGTGCAGTTTTAACTGTAAAGTCGACTTAGCAAGTGTACCCACTTGCCAGGCCTAAACCTTCCCTTTTCTTACATGTAAGGCACCCCTAAGGTAGGCCCTAGGTAACCACAAGGGCAGGGTGCAGTGTATAGTTAAGGTAGGATATATAGTAATGTGTTTTATATGTCCTGACAGTGAAATGTTGCTAAATTTGTTTTTCACTGTTGCAAGGACTGTCCCTCTCATAGGTTAATATGAAGGCTACCTTTAAATCTGATTAAAGTGTAGATTCCCTTTGTGAGAGGATGGACATGTGGAGTTTTGGGTCTCTGAGCTCACATTTTAAAAATACATCTTTTAGTAAAGTAAATTTTAATATTGTGTGTTTGAAAATGCCACTTTTAGAAAGTGAGCATTTTCTTCCTTATACCATTTCTGTGACTCTGCCTGTTTGTGGATGCCCTGTCTGGGTCAGTTTGACAGTTCAGCTGGTTGCACCTCACATTAGACAGTGACACGAAGGAAGCTGGGGTGTAGTCTGCATTTCCTGATGAGCCATCTGTGCTATGAGGGAAGGGAGGAGTGGTTACTCACACCTGAAAGGGCTGTGCCTGCCCTCACACACTGCAGTATCCAACCCCCTGTTGGGTGTCTGGGGCCAGGCCTGGGCAAGGCAGGATTTCACATTCAAAAGAGACTTTCCTTTGAAGTAGACCTACTTTAAAGGAGAAATTGGGTATAAGAAGGGCACCAAAAACCACAGACTTTAGAAACCCTTCTGGAAACAAGAGGAACCTCTGCCTGGAGAAGAGCTGAAGAGCTGAGGAAGAAGAGCTGCCCTGCCTGTGACTGTGCTTCATGGAGCTATCCTTCAGTTGCTGCTTCTGCCTGAGTAAGAGGGCAAAGACTGGACTTTGTGTGCCTTCCATCTTGAGAAGAAATCTCCAATGGCTTGATTTAAAGCTTGCCTCCTGTTATTTGAAGTCTCAGGGACAGCAAGGACTTCTCTCTGCCAGCATCTTAAGGCTCTGGAGAGATTCCTACTCTGCCCTGTGGTGCCCATCCAGTTCCTGGGACCCTGAAAGGATAAGCTGGCAGGCTAAAGAAAAGGAAATCCACGCACAGAGCACAGTGAGGGGAAAAGATCGACTCAACTCCGATCTGCGGCTGAAGAAACAACACGCTGCCAGCTCTGTGGCTGAAAATTGGCACTCACTGAAAAGGCGACCCGTGAATCAACGCACAAAGCAGGAGAAATGACGCACATCATCGCTGACAGAGGCTGGGAGATTCTAATCCGTGCTGCGTGGTTTTCAGATCATCGTGCAGTGAGATTTCGGATGCAAGTACCGCTGGGCGCGTAAAATGAACGCAAGGCCTGCCCGGACCCAAGAGTGCTGATTTGATCAATGCATCGCTCTCCTGCAGAGAGAAGGAACGACGTGCCCGACCCGACGAAAGGAGATACGACGCAAGGTCCCGCTTGTGAGTGGAATGGACGCATCGCAAGCCCTTTTTGATGCACACTCACCCATGCGGGTTTATTTTTGACACACCTGTGGTACTTTTTTACGCTAACAGAGTTAGTGTGTGTTTGAAACTATTTAAAGACTCTGGGGCATATTTATACTCCGTCTGCGCCGAATGTGGGTCAAAAATTTTGACACACATTCGGCGCAAACCTTGCCCCTTATTTAAACTTTGACGCCCGAGCCCGCGGATGTCAAAATCCTGCTGTGTTCGTCATTTTCTGGATACGGGAAACCGACTTGCGTTAATGATATGCAAGGTAGGAGTTCCCGTCCATAAAATGACTTAAACACCCGTGCGTCGTACTTATGCTACCGGGCAAAAATCCTGCACGACCGCGAAAATTACGCAAAGGCCGATTTGCATCAAAAATTAACGCCTGGGTCAGGGCAGGCGATAAAATGGGGCAAACACACCTGTATTTAATCAGAGCACACAGAAGCAACAGCAGAGCAGCAAAAGGAAGACATGGAGGTGCTTCTCATCCAGCGTGCACGCAGAAATAGAGCACAGCAACAACAACAGCAGCTTCCACAAAACCAGCAGGGACCCCAAAGGCAACGCAGAAGGCAGAAGAGGATATTCCGCACCAGGACAACCCTTCATGGCCTCAGCGAAAATGACATCATCCAGCGCTACAGGTTGAACTCGCAAGCCATTCAGCAGCTGCTGTGCAACATTGAGCCACAGTTGGCACCCAGCTTGCTGACACCCCGCACCATCCCAACAGAAACCAAGCTGCTAGCTGTACTACACATGTTGGCAAGTGGCTCCTTACAAACCACTGGCACCCTGGTTGCTGGGATCTCACAGCCATCATTCTCCGCCTTCCTGCCCAAGGTACTGGATGCCATCATCAGGCTCACACCCCGCAACTTCTGCTAAACAAACACACAGCAGAAGCAGCAGGAGACAAAACAGGGGTTTTACCTCATTAACGGATTCCCACACATCCTTGGTGCCATTGACTGCACACATGTATGCCTTGTGCCACCTGCTGCAACTGAACATCTATAACGCAACAGTAAGCACACACACTCCATCCATGTGCAGGCCATTGTAGATCACCAAGGATTGATGAACAACATCGTGGCAAAGTATCCTGGGAGTGTACATGACTCATTAATCTTCCGTCACTGTACCATCAATCAACACTTCCAGGATGGATGATGTGGAAATGGACTACATGTTGGTAAGTAAAGAAACCTACTTATTTACACAGTGCACAGCAACCCTCTAGGACAAACAACACATACACCACAACAGCAACATGTGAACAGGAACACACTGAGGTCGTGACACTGCTAGGCATGTTTGATAGGTCTGCAGTGAACCTGTCACACATCTGAAATTAGTGTACAGTCAAATGTTAAGAAGTCAATGATTACAACGTACGGAGAGGTCTGGCTAATTGTCATCTTGCAAAATGTAAGCGTTTAAATAAATCCATTGCATATGTCTAAAAGTATGAGATGTCCAGGGTACATAGATGCTAACGTGGTACCACCACTGTCAAAATGAATTTGTGTATGGAACTATCATCTCACCCCCAGTGAAGACACAGGAACACCTGTATCACAAGTAACAATGCTAGGGAGTACACACTGTACTGCAAATCCCAAAACATACTGCTGACAACCAGTCAGCACGCAAACACTCCTTCAGCCAAGGAAACAACCCAATGCAGATGGTACATCCTAGAAGCCTAGGAATCAACACAATAACACAAAAGAGTCACAGACAACACAAGACAAGTACTGCCATGAAAGGTGATATTAATGGGGCAAGACACATCAATATGATCTCAATCATTTTCTCTTTCAGCTTATCAGGGGTATGGGATCCAGCCATGGATTATGACACCATTTGGCAACCCAAGCACTGCAGCAGAGCGTGCCTACAATGAGGCACATAGGAGGACATGCACCATAGTTGAGAGGACCTTTGGCATCCTCAAGTTGAGATTCAGGTGCCTCAACATCACTCGTGGCAGCCTCCTATACTCACCAGAAATGGTCTGTAAGATCATTTTAACATGTGCCATCCTGCACAACCTTTGTGTACGAAGGAACATTCCCCTATTAGAACCAGAGCCACAAATGGCTGAAGAGGAGGAAGAGGAGGATGCTGGCCTGCAAAATGAGGGGGACCAACAAAACACAGCTGCTGGATTGCGTAGGCGCCAACATATTGTGAACAATTTCTTTTGAAACAACTCATCATCACCTCTATATCAACATATGTAAATAAGCACCTATAATATTCACCATATCATGGTCTGGGTAATCATTTTTGCTCACCTTTATCTCTAACTATCAGAATAAGAGTGTAGCCTCATGGAGCATTGCTGACATACCGATCAGGACACAGAAATTTCCAAAGCAACTGTGATGCGTATTATACAACAGTCACATTCACACACACTGTAAATTACATATATCCTGTACATTTCACCTTTGAAGGGCAATAGCAGAGGACCACACATATTTCACACATACATGTTGGCAACATGGTTCATCGCAGCATATGGCACACAAGTAAGACACCATCAGTCAATAAGGGAAAAAAAAGTCTTATATATGAGGCAGTGGTTGTGCTATTGCATTTCTTAACAGGAATGTATGATCAGACTCTTGACTGCAGTAAGTCGTACAGCACCTATCTTTGCAAGGACTATCTGTGACTAGAATTCCATTGAAGCAGAACATAGACAGCACAAGTGCCACACCTATACCAAGCACTGCGCACATGACATTCCATGTACATGTCAGCCCATGTCCTAAGTCCTGACACACCCATGCTCCTGATCTCACCCCACCTGTCTTAAGAGGTCCCTGCAATGGTAATATGTGTACCCAGATATTCCCTCCTCTACACACACCCAGACTAACAACAGTAATCCAGTGTGCTTCACCCTTTAGTATGGTATGCCATAGTCATTGTACTACTGTCGGCATGGAAGTCAGGTTAAATTATGCACTGGCTTGTAGCCTCTAAGCCCTGTTCTCACCTGTAGTTTGTTTCCCATGTGAAAGGTACTGTTGGCCATTTGAACTAGAATCTCACCTACAGGACTTGTGAGAAACTGATGCAGCACACACCTGTGAGCACCTCCATGCAGACCAGCCATTTGACAATGCACTGTCCTTGCAGATGCTTAGAACAGCATAGAAGCTGACATTTTGTCGATTACACTGTTATGCATTGCTAGAAAAATAAGCTGTGTAACACAGCTCTTGGGTTTATTTGTCACCTTCCAAAACACAGGACCAACACAGTTTTCAATGTCAACTGTCTTGTTCTTCCTCCGACCAGTCTTAGTCAGACCACTGAGTATGTACCTTGTGAAATTGCTGGATCCTGATTGACCCTGCATCCTGTCAGCCTGACTGGCACCTGTTTGTGCGTTACCAAAAAGGTTCCTTGTGGCTACATATGTATCATACTTGCTTTCCCAACCCTCACATTCCTCTGGGGGTATTTTGTCAGGTGGTTCTTCAGTGCATACTCAAATACATTGTATAGCATAATCTGCTTATTTATCATACCATAATTGGGAACTTGTCTCCAAATACCCAAATCATGGACTATGCCTTGTCTGGGTCTCATGTATGCATGAGCGACAAAGTGTGACAGTGTACCATGGCCGTATGCAGGGATTGGGTATGGTGCCTCCAGCAGAACCAGCAACATCAGATAATGTGCATGAAAAGTCCACACATGTTAGGACCCTGACAGTTTACACGCTGAATCACATAGCTCACAACATATTGATGGGCTGTGCGTGCTGAATAGCTGCAAGATTAATCAACACAGAAGCTATGATGTTCCCAGATGCAGTGGAAACTTTACAGGCCAACCTGGGTACAAATGTTGTAATGACACCTGCCAGAACAAGACTCCTGAGATATGATCTCACTCAGTACACCAAAGTTGCCCTGTTGACAGTCTCATAACACGTCTGCAGTGACAGGGTGGGACCATCCCCATGTAGGTTCTTATATCCTCATTGACTTTACTTCCATTGATCTCAGAAGGATACTCAGTAGATACAGGAATAGCCGCCACTGACTTACGATGAGACCTGGACGTAACTGTGACAACATAGACCCCTAAAAATATACAGGATCAACATTGGACCACACACATGAACCATACACCTCTGTGCAATTGATCACTGGAAATATGTGGCCACATGCTGCTTTGTCTGCTGGTCCACCACTGCCACAGGAGAATTGTGGCTCAGTCATATGACCACAACTGTGGCGTGATATTACATTTGTGGTTCACCTTTGTCTTTCCGTGTCAATAACATGGTACCCACTTAGTCTGCACATGTGCCTGACTCATGGTGGGTTCACCAACAAGTGCCTAGGAAGCAGTATCCAAATTTCCAGGACATGGGATGGCCAAGTTTTGGACCATTGACATGAACAAGCGTCTGCTATCTATCCGGTGCATGCTTTGTCATTTGTGGTGTTTACGTTACCCAAAAACTAGGAAGTGCCCACAACAGATGTTGCTACATGTATGACTAACACATGTCCTCTCTCATTTCCACACTGACTTGCATCTGAGGGTTGGACACATTGACTTCACATTCATACAAGCATATTTGCAATGATGCATCTTGTGATACTCACACAGTTGGTCAACAACTACATTAGCAGCCAATGCACACACATTGAGCCATAGGCATTGAGGTATTGTACTTATGTGCGTCACCTTGCTGTCCTCTCCTGATGCCAAACATGCCCAATTTGGGCAATACAGAAATGTAGGCCATACGTTTGGCCATCTAGTTCGTCAGTCAAGAGTGAACATCCTGTACATGAAGTAGCGGATCATGGTCCGCAGTAGTATGTTGTCTCACATGTGCCCATATGCCGTCATGACCAAAGTGGGTGCAATCAGCCTATCTCAGTTTTGCCACAAATGTAATATAACATTCAAATGGTAAAATGACCCAAACCCAGTTAATGCCTGAAAATTAGATGCATACGCGTCAAAAAATGACGCACAGGCATCAAAAAATGACACTTATGCCCAACAAATTACTCATAATGTCCTGAAATAACCATTGCCCCTGAGCTGTATCTTCCACACTGTACCTCAGAAAATTGGTTAAGTGTAAAACTATTTTCAAACGTATGGATGCAGGCTCATTTCTACTCCTGTGCGTCGAAAAAAATGACACACAGACTGTATGCATCAAAATATTTTGACGCATAACGATAAAAATTCCCGCCATTTTAGGCACGAAGTGATGTAATAGGATATCCTGCTTACAGATTATGTACAGTGGGTGTACTTTCACTTTCACTTTGGAGTCTGTGATACTTCCTGACTGTGTGGCTGTGTTGAGAGTTTTGTCTGGTCAAATTGTGCTTTTGTCTCTTGTGTGGTCTATTTATTGTATTTTTGTGAATAAAAACATGTTGTTGTATCCTGTCTGAGTGTTGTTTGTGTACATTTGTGTAGTAAAGTATTGTCTTCGTTTTGGGTATAGTTGGGCTGTGTTAGTTGTTTAGTTTAAGTATTTCCTGTTATACTTTCCCCCTATTCTCCTTTGCTCCCCTTTATCCCCTATTTCTCTGTTGCTGCAAAGATGTTGGGTAGGCCTTGTCTTGGCAAGATGGGTGAGGAGGAGATGGGTGGATTTATGTGGCTGGTATGCCATTTCCTACCCCTAATGATTGAGGCAGGTGGGCGGGTGATACAGGGGTATCACACTGAGGCACAGAGGCTCAGATGGGTAAAGGTGTTGCATCATCTGCAACGGATTTATCGGACACCATGGAACGACCACCAGCTGAAGCACCGCTGGGCTGACCTTATCTCTAGGGAGCAAGATCTGCTGGACCACCTGGGGATTGTGATTGGTGGCCCTGTTGGTGAGTATAAATCATGTAAATGTACATGTTTAAATGCTCTGTAGTGACATCAGATGATTTTTACAATATCTGCTGGCAATGTTGTTGAGTGTATGGAATGCTACTTTTATCATACAGGGTCATATATCTACTTTGTTAAGGACCACAATTGCTAGCTGTTAGGAAGCAAGAGCTCCGCAAACTTATTGAATACTTTTGCATTATGTAAGTTAGTGCCGCCTTTGTGTCAAACAGCAACACAAATCAGGAGCCAATTATGTATAGATATAGGCCACAGTTGCCTTTGAGGTATAGAAATTTCCAAATAATGACCTACATTTGTTGACGCAACAGCTAGACTGACTTTTGAAACACTGCATGAGGCTGAAAATGAGTGAAGGCTTTTCGTCAATTGATGACAGCAATGTGGCCCGACCATATGTCTCATGTGTGTCTAGTGAGTGTGTAAGGAAACCAATCACGAAAATTCCAAAATTCTTAGGGATTATTGTGCCCCTCCTTCATTTCGAATACATGTCTGGTCTGGATTTGGACACATAGGGAACAAGTTCTAGCTGCGCTCATCTAACATCTTAGACTGGTATTTGGAGTTTGTAGTGCCACATTTCGTTTAGGGATGGCTGGCCAAAGGTATGCACATGGGTTCATATCTCTATGGTTGGTGCAACTCATCATAGCTGGGCCACATCAAATCAAGAAACTGTAACAACATAAGGGCTAACAACTGTCCCTGCCCCTCTGTACATTGTACCTGTGTGTCTTAAATTTTTCATGGTCACAACGGCTGGTTGACTGGTAATGCAGTCCTCATGGAAAGTGGCTTTGGATGTCTCTTTTGGATACACGTGATGAGACGAATACACTCCATTATTATGTCTGCTCACTAATGAAGGAGCATGTTTGCCACCACATGATAGTTAGGGCCACTGCAGGTGTGCAGATATGTGTATAACACGCACTGGAGACCCATGTTATCTACATGTTAGCCTAGCTATAACGCATGCAGTATCATCATGTCGGAGAGGCTTTACTTTCTTATGTAATCTTGCACATAGTATTTGTCTTTGGAATTGTTGTACAGTGCACAGACATTGAGCACATTTCTCCCTTCCATGCCTTACAGGTGGACCGGCAGCCTACACTGTCGGTGAGGTGGCTTGATTCGATGACCCAGACAACTCCAGTAAGTGTTGATATGTCTGTTACGTGTTGTGTTTGCGGATGATGTGTGATGGACTCCTGTGTCTTGGACACATAGCAAGGTGTGATGCGCTGGCCAATCTTTTGTTTTGTTCCATGAGTGGAATATCATTTTATCACCATCTTTGAGTTGGGCATTCCTTATCCTATTGTCTTATTTAGGGATTCTAGGTCAGTCCTGTAGGCCCCGCAATGTGAATAAGGATGAGTCATGTGGATAACACTTCAATCAGAAAGAGTCACACTGGACCAAATTTGTGATTTAGACAGCCAGTCAGACCCAAATTCTCCCAGAATGGGGCTGCCAAATGCTTACCCACAGACTTCTGCTTCCCAATTCACTAATGTACTTATTAAACTGTAGGTTGAACTTCCTAGCAGCATGTAGCTCCACATGTAGTGCTACGAGTATGTTACACTTGAGTGCAATGGCCTAGGTGTGAATGCAACTCACGGCCAGGGGTGTTCTTGCATCTCTGTGTTTGTTGTAAGTCATGGCTTACTGGTAGTAAATGATGTGGACAAAGGTCTGCATTTCCAAACATGTGTGGCACTGGGATTGGTCAAGGGTTTGCTGTCTCCTATTTGGAGAGCCTCCTTACCTGTGGTGTGTGTGTTGAGCCAAACACATATCCTGCTTTCCTAAGCTTCCTGGGTGTCCTTGTTGTTAGAATGTATTAGTTGTTAGTCCACCCTCAAACACTGGCATAGGTTTGTGAATAGTGTACCTAGGACTGATGATACAAGTTTGGTACACAGACATGTAAATCAGTAAATATTTTGTCTGAACCTAGTATACACACTCATGTTTCGCATATGAGTACTATACTAGCAAGTCCATTTACAACTTACAGATCATGTGGCCCTAGATTTCCATCCCGTACAATGACATTTGTAGCCCTGGCAGTGGTGGAGGATGTGCAGCATGATTGATAGCTGACAACTGGCAGAACTATGATGCCAAAATCATGGCTGTTACCCATCTTGTAGGGTTCGGATGTGCTATGTGTGATATGACCTTTGTAGGCTGGCTTGCCATGTACTTCCTCAGGGACATTCAATGAACTGTTTGATGATATGAGCTGTTACAAGTACAACAGATGTATTGTCTGATTTACTTTTTGTGCCATTTCACACAATGCAGTGCCTAATGTTAGATTTTCTATTCGTCTTCACAGCTGCAAATATGACACCCATCCAGGTGAGAGAGTTTCAACGGCAATGAGGTATCAACACATACTTCAAGTCGAGTCTGGGTACCGAAAAATGGCCCGCAGATATCGGCATGAACTGGCCTCCGGAGCCTGGAGGGCATTTCCACATGGCGGCCCTTCTTTGCTCAACACAACCACCACCAGTGCCACCACCACTACCACCCAGGTGGCACCACCAGCAGCTGAGACTGTTGCAGGAACATCATCAGCAAGTGCTCCAGGCCCAAGCACAGCACCACCTGCAGGGCAGCCCACAGCCATGGACACTACACGGCCCCACACATCCTCGGTTGGCAGCCAGCACCCAGACCACCCCAGCTGCAGCCCTGCTGCTTTTGGACATATGCAGCGAGAATTGGACCGTGTCCTGCGGAAGATGAGTCGACTGCGGCAGGAGGTACGACATGCCAACCGGCGGGTGCGGTCAATCAAGAGGACCCTCCGGGAAGGCCAACCTGTTTCCTGGTTCGTATACTTTGTGGGTTTAGGGGGCTTAGTGTTAGGTTAGTATAGGATGTTGGTTTAGTTAGTGTTGGTGGGTGGGGGGTCCTGAATATTTCTAATCTTTATTTTTAAGTGTGTGGGTGTGTGGATGGGGGCAATGTTGGGGTTCTTGTGTGTTTAAAAAAAATGAAAATTAAAACAAAATAAAACAAAAAAATATATATTTGTTTAGTATAGGATAGTATGTGTTTAGGTTAGTATCTGTTGTCCTCCATGTGTCAAGTCTCATAAGGTGGGTGGGGGCTTGATGTTTAGAACGTTTTGTTAAATATGATAAGTAAGTTTAGCTTAGGTTAGTTAGGGACAGTTGTGGGTAATGAGAAGTTAGAGTAGATTAGGGTACGTAAGGCTTTTCCCAGAGTTTTCACTTCTGTTTTTACTGTTTAATAAATATGTAGGTAACCCTTTACAGTATGTGTGACATGCTTGTAGATCAGGGCTTGGCATGAGTGTACTGTGTTTCTTTTGTATTACATTTTGTGTCCTATGCTGCTAACAAATTCCAACTGAGCTGTAACATTGGCAGCTACCCCAAAGCTACCTTGCAAAGATTAGGCCATTCATTGCAACCACCAATCACAGTTACTATGGATCCCAAAGTGTGCTTTTTTCTTAATGTATGTTTTCAATGTCACATACAGTGCTTCCAGATTTATGATTGGGGACACTGTGTTATGTCTGACTGCAGTCTCATGTCCAAGGAAACCCTTATAAGGTGAATGGTAGTAAGCTCTCTTGTAGTATAGCGTACATAACTCACATAGATCATTTGTTACACTGTTCAGCATGATTACTTATTTGGATGTAAACTCATACACCTCCATTCATGCAGTTTGGTGACTGTTCACGTATATTTGTGGGCAATGCTACATGTGTTAGTTTTGCATTGAAGCAACATTTTGTAGGCACCATTTTATGGTTTAGATATCCCTTGCGGAAGGGTTGATCTGTCCAACACAGCATTATGGTGTATAGTTTATCTTTTCCTCAGATATTACACTCAGGAAGGGCAGAGTATGATCAAACCCAGGCCACTGTGCATAGTTATTAGCCTACATTATTTCAGGACAGTTGTATTGACAAGCTATGATATTTGACAGGAGGCAAAATTCAGTGATCTACTGCACGGTTGATGTGTCACATTACACAGAGACAAAGTGGTTGTGTAAGTGCTATTTATTGAAAAGTGCTGTAGTGCTATATGTACATTGTCCATGATTGTGAGTCCATTATAGTGATATCTTCCATTGTGATCCTACACAAGTGCAAAAGGACATTTCATTGGACATGCTGGGGTGAAGTGTCAGACAGTGCCGAGGGACAGGTTTTGCCAATATGTTAGTGAGAGACAATCACAGGGCAGGCTGACAAGATAGACAGTGGTTTGCAGAACAGTGCTTGAGTACAGTTGTTGCAAGACTGGCATCTTATGAAGCGCAGGTTCTTGGTAATAAGGGGCCATGTGGCAGGGACTAGTGCTTCCGGGTACTTTTTCATGTGAAGGTGATCTGTTCCTGGTCTTCAACTTCTGATGTGTGTGTTGCCTCCTCTGCCCTTGTTGGTGGTGGTTGTGAAGGGGCAACACACACCTCAGCGTGTGTAGACGTGGAGTCAGACATCCCGCTAGCTGCTACCTGTGGGGGTCTTAAGGGCAGTATTGCTGCAAGGAGGTTCTGCTGGTTCTTAAGAATAGCAGCCACATCACGATGGTAGGCAGCCAGGTCGGCCCTGAGGGGGTCATGATTGCATTCGTGCATGCAGTGGAAGGTTTGGGGTGCGAGGTGTTGTGGCAACTCCCTTACTGCAGTGGTGAATTCCTTTACAGTTTGTTGTAGTCCTTGAAGGATGGATGTTAGCGCTTGCATGGCTACTGCCTGATCTGCAGATGACGTCATGCACAAACGCATCCCCTCAAGGCTGACTGCCATATTTTGCATCCCCACCCGCACCTCCTTGGCCAACTCCCGCTGTACTCCCACTACAGTTCTCTCAAAGCTGGTGCCTGTGTCGTGAGAGTCCTCAGCTGTATTGGAACTGGCAGGTTGTACAATTGGGGTGGTGGGTGGATCCTCTGCGATGGCTGCTTGTTCTGTGCTCCTCCTTGTGAATGAAGGTGGGGTCTGGAGGGTTCAAAGGACATCTTGGAGGGTCTGCTGACTTATATTTGTCAGCTCGTCATCCATGTCATCAGGGTGGTCCTGGACAGGCATATCTGCAGGAGATCCATCGTCTTCTGCAATGAAATACGGTACAATTAGTGTGTCTGTGTTGTGGCATTTGTGATGTGACATGCCTGCCTTGTGATGATTTCACATTGTGATCTTGGTTCCTGTTTATTGATCCAGTCTTTCAGATGGGCATTCTCCCAGGCCTATGCCCCACCTGCATGTCACATGTATTGTGGTCAGTTAGTGGACTTGTCAGCATCACATCCACTAGGTGTTGGTTTTGGCCAAATAGTGAATTGCCACCTTCTTGTCCTACTCAACCCTCCCCCTACTTCCATTCTCATGGTAAGACCTTTCACTGGCTGTGGGTGCTCTAATGGCATTAGCAGCACTCTTAACAATCTAGACCTGCCCCAGTCTCTGATCTTTCACATCCACCTATATGTAGTTGAAATGCAGCGTATACGTATACTATGCATAGTATTGTTATGGCATGATATGGATGTCAGCATTGGTAATGTGTACAGCTGATGTTGGGGAATGTGTGCTACATTGGATTGCCCTGATTGTCATTGCAGCGTCCTATTTCCTCCTCTGACTGTGCAGGTGTATTTCAGTGACCATTTACATGTGACCTCCCCCCCAATGCTGTTGTCTGAGCAGTATGACATTTGGGATGTTGCATTGTGACCCAGGCACAGGGTGGACCCTGACATATGGAGCATGGGTATGACATTAGTGCTGTGTACCTCCTAATGTTGATGACATTGGCTGATGTTTGCAGCAACTATGGGCATTCACATTTGACAGGACTGGAACATTTGTCTTGTTTCAGGGGATTGTTAACGTTGTCATCCTAAACCCACATTTAGGTGTGTATGATCCATGGGGACGTTACTGCCCTTAGCTACTTGACCAGCACACACAGCGGAGGTGGTAGTGGCAACTGTTGTCAATGTTACATTACAGTTGTCGGTATGGCTAGAGGTTGTTCATTGGGCCCTAGTTAATGTAGGGGGTATAGTGGCTGACGTGTGACGGGATGTCAGTTTGACGTTGTGCCCTTCCCTCTTGGCGTGGCTTTACCTTTGCAACATTGTTGGTATAGCAGCTTACCCCCATGGAAAGGTTGTTGGTGTTGTGTCATGGTGTGCCCCAGCTTTTCTCAGAATGGGGCATGCCCCCGTGCCTTACCCCTTTACCCATGCCAATCCATATATATGATGACATACATGCATTGTGTAGTAGGTATCCCCCCACCCGGTTGCAGTTAACATTAGTGCATTTTAGTTTTCCATGCGACTTACCCTGCATGTGTGTTGTCTCCTGGTAGTCTGCGCTGTCCTGTCCTTGAATCCCTGTGATGATCTCCTCAGGGATGACGGCAGCAACCATCTCCTCCATGTGGTCCAGGGGCTCCTGGTGTGCTGTACTCCCACCTCAGTCTGCAGTGCTGCCTCCCTGTTCCTGCCCATCTTTTCCTTGGTTCTGCGTTTGCAGTCATGCCAGCGTTTCTTGCACTCCATGACTGTTCTGCATACTTCTGTCACACTGTTGATCTTGTCAACAATTTGTTGCCATATTGCCTCTCTCCTACTGATTGGCAACTTTGAGGTGACAAACAGTTGGTGCTGGTGTTCCATCACCTCTTTAACCAGAATTTCCAGCTCCTCTGCACTGATGCAACACTTTCTTTTCTTCATCTCCCTGTTCTGGGTCTTGTGTGGGTCCTCCTGGCTGGTTCCTGGTCTGTTGTCACTTTCCTGGGGTCTGTACAGGCATCTGGGATCCATTTTGGCTCTCCTCTGCAGAAATGGCTCTGTTTGCGCCGGTTTTTGACGCTATTGCGTCAACAAATGCTGCTTATACGGTTTGCGGTGTCGTAAATTGGCTCACAGTCATTTCCGCCGCGTTGACGTCATTTTCCTTTACGACGTGACGCTGCGGTGTGTGTAAAAAAAAAATCTCACACCTGTGGTTTGTGCCTCCGTGTGTCAAAGTATAAATTTGAACGCCCGCACGGTGCACAGAAATGGCGTTAGCCGGCGGTAATATTTTTGACGCAAAACTGCATTTGTGCAGTCTTGCATCAAAAAGTATAAATATGGGCCTCTGTGATTTTTAATTGATAACTTGACTTGTGTATTGTGGATTTTTGTCATTTTGGTCTTGTTTTGTTTAGATAAATATTTCCTATTTTTCTAAACCTGTGTTGTGTCATTTTGTAGTGCTTTCATTAAGTTACTGTGTGTGTTGGTACAAATACTTTACAACTAGTACTCTGAAGTTAAGCCTACTGCTCTGCCAAGCTACCAAGGGGGTAAGCAGGGGTTAGCTGAGGGTGATTCTCTTTTTCCCTGACTAGAGTGAGGGTCCTTGCTTGAACAGGGGGTAACCTGAATGTCAACCATAGACCCAATTTCTAGTACCTTCGGGGCAATGGCTCTCCATACTTCCTTCTTCTGATGGACGTTTACGAGCATGGATGTAAGAGACAAATCAAGTGATTAAAATCACAATTTTTTGCCCAAATGTTTGTGTCACACACATCATAAACACCAAGCAAAAATGGTAAATTTGTCAACACACCGAAATGGTAATGCACACAAGCCAATAAGTACAGGGGCATCATAATACACTTTTGTATCCATCTGTAGACTAACCCACTTCCCTGCACATGGCCTACAATAAAAAAGCAAGTCTATTCACATCAGTATCTCAGCCTCCAGCAAACTGTACTGTATTGTGAGCCACATTAAAACACTACACACCAATGTGGCTTCTGAAGGGTTAACTCCTTAGGCCTGACTGGACCAACACATTTACAGTCTGTGAGATTGACTCACTGCGTGCAGTCACCACAGACACCTTCCTTAATACAGGCTGCACCCTTACACTTGAATGACAATGAAGTGGCTGGCATGTGGGTACAGAAAATGTCTTCCCTGTGCATGTGTGGATATGTGGGCTACCAAATGCAGACTCGTGCCTCATCAGGGTGGGGGGGGTGGTCTGTGGTGTGTTCCTGTACTACAGGACACACCTTTGGACATATGTGTCTAAAATACAGAGATGGCATCCAACATACAAAGGTATGCTTTGTACAATTTCTGCTATTTGACCAAGCCACTGAGACACATCATGTCTTCCCTGGAATCCATACACTGAAGTTCTGTCATTTGTGCAATAAGGTTGTGCAGGCCTATTTTGCCTTTTGTGAATGTGACAACAGAGCTGTGGGAGCAAGGGACCTGTCATGAGTCAAAGACACACATTGACAATGATGCAAAATGCACATATGGACTAGTTCAGGGATGTACCTCTGCCTCTGTACCCATTCCTAATCTAGTCAATGGACTTGGGCATTCAGGGCACGTTTTGCCACTAGAGGGTCATTTTGGCCACATGACAGGATCTACTGTTGTACAGGAAATAGGCACAGTGCCACAGTTGCATACCCACAGTGACTCTCCCGCAGCCTGGACTATGTCCCATACTGGGAGATATATTGTACAGGCCCTGTTTTCTGCAGGATGAGCAACCATAACCTGCATGACACTGACATTCCCATCACGTCCATGCATGACAGTACATCATGTGCCCATCAAGAATGCAGCATGTGCTTTGTGTGGCAACCTGAAGGGTAGAGTGAATCATGATATGCATCCCAAACAACAATATTGCAAGGTCAGATGTGGGTTGAAAAACCTGTGACACTATCTACATTGCTTATTAGATCCTCAAATGACTCAGACAAGATGCATACACAGCTCAAGCTACCATGCACATACATTTTGTCTAACAATTGAAACCATCCTAAAAAATGTCATTGGATAACATTAAAATCTCCTTGCCTAGTTAAGTCCATCCAACACTAGGTGGATCTAGGTACCCAAAAACACATCACACAACACAATGTTAATGAATGCAACATATCGTATTGTTCACTGTACATCCCATTGATGCCACACAGACTGCAACAATAGGCACACAACAAGTCCAACTGGCACAAAGGGGCTTGTTGTAGCCTGTGAGAAATGAAAAGCGTATATAGAACAGAGTCAATTGTACATATGAGTTAATGACCTGCTCCTCTGATGAGCCATAGAGCTATCCATACAGGGGAAGGGCCTCATTTAGAAGCCTCTCCAGCTCCTCTGGAGAGAAGGCAGGAGTCCTATTACCTGCTGAATGTGACATGATTGCTCCCAGAGGCAGCGCACATCAGCTCTAGTAGTGGAGGTGTTTCTGGAAGCAGTGCCAGCAGTCAAGTGAGTAAATGTGTACAATATGGCATTCACATACACCAGATATGTGGTCATCTCCTCCATCAACACAGCCATTGGACCGTGAACACCACAGGCAACAACGTTAGCCTATGACTGTTTACACCACGGTCGGAACCTCCTACAACACAGATGACTATTTCTGGAGGTCACCGGTGGTTCCTAATGTCCAGTGGAGTAGGTCAGGCATTCGCCATTTTGGTAGATAAAAATACTGTGTATTTCTGTGTAAACTGCATCACACATAGATTATATGTGTGGGATCATCACAAACATCCTCATGTTGTCTTGTTATGTAGGTCCTACTACAGAACCACAAGTGTATTGTGTTACAGGGCACAGGTGCCATATGACAGCAGTGCACGGACCACCACCACCGACTGTAGTTTTTGGCAGACAGAAAATACAGTCACATTTTGAGGGGCAATAGTTTAGCATATAGCTGGGTATCGCAAAAATCCATGTTGGGGACAATTGTGTAAACAACCATGAGGGTCACATGTGACCCTTGTTTAGTTGCCAGCTGGAGTGTGTACTGTGTGCCATGTCAATGTAGTCAGAAATGCTTTGTCACATGATATTCTTGGCATGCATCTTGTAGGCTGCTGAGGACACACTGACTAATGTTAGAAATCATGTCTCATCACACATAGGAACTCTGGGAGAGGGAGTATGCAACAACCTCCTGTCTACCGTTCACCGCCAGACCTTCAGACCATGGAAGATTACCAAATCATATGGTTGTACTGTCTGAATAGGCAAACAATAGTGGACTTATGCCATCAGCTGGAGCCAAATCTGAGACCAGTTAACAGTAATCCAACCTGCATGCCACCCATTGTACAAGTCATTTCAGCATTGCACCTCCTGGCCACGGGGTCCTTCCAACATACAGTGGCCCTATCTGCTGGTAGGTCCCAATCTATATTCAGTCTGGTATTGAAGAATTTCCTCTCAGAAATGTTGAATCCCATTGACAGCTAGATCATATTCCCCAACGTGAGGATTTAGCCAATGTGAAGGCTGACATCTATTGTTTTGTCTGCCTCCCACATGATGTGGGGGCCATTGATGGCACACATCTCTTGGTGCCACCAGAGGCCACTGAAAAAGTCTAAGGCAACAGAAAGAACTTTGATTCCATCAATATGCAAGTTGTCTGGCAGACCTCTACATCTCAAATGTTTGTGCCTGTTATCCTGGATTATCTCATGATTCCTTCATAATGCATAAGGGCACCATACCACAGTTGATGTCACAACTGCAACCAGAGAAGGCCTGGCTGCTTGGTAAGTCACGTCAGTGCTGATTGTGTGAGCAATGTCAGGTGCTGCAATCATGAAATAAGTGACTCATTGCTGCACTTATGTCCTATTCCTTAATAGGAGACTCAGTATCCTGTCCTTGGTTATTCATGCTGCTGAAGAATCCCACATTGGCAGGGGAAGTCCACTTCAATGAGGCCTGTGGAAGAACATGGCAGCCAGTGGAGTGGGCTTTAGGGCTTCTGAAGGCCAGACCCTGCTTTATGGACAGGACTGGTGAAGCCCTCCTCCTCTCACCCGGGAAATTGTGGCACATCAGTGGGGCTTGCTGCATGCTCCACAACATCGCCCAGCCTAGGAATAGCCCATACATTCCAGGGGAGAGGGTGCCTACAGTGTCAACCGGCGAGAGTCCTGAAATGCCAACTGAGGATGACAATGATAATGAGGAAGGAGCTGACTTGCAAGAAGATCTCATCCACAGCTACTTTTCATGAGTATAAGTATGTCATGTGATGTCATGACTGTGACTATACAATGAACTGTAGTTGTGAGAATGTGTGGAGTTTAGTGTTCTGGAAACAGCTAGGGAACTGATACTCTGTAATTTTCAGCCAGAGGCTGCTTGATAAGACAGTATGTGACATATCTCCACCTGGATGATGTTGCTTTGATTGTATTAGTTTCCTTACAATGTAACTTGTTTACCAGATGCTTGTTAACTGACTTCTGTCATATGTATAGTTTCAAGCCTATTCTCTTTGTTTTAGTCTTTGTACAGGTACCTTCACTATAACATCTTCATGTGGGCATTTCAGAGTTGTGACATTGTCAAGTATGTGACACAAAGTGGACATGGATTGTTTGAGGTAATGTAGGTCCCAGAGTTTGGGTATGAGACCTGTACCAAGACAGTTTGCACAGTGTTTGGGTGTAGGTTCAGAAGTGCCCATTGCTCTTGTTTTGTGTCCTCTGGTGGGAATGATGCATCATGCATGTAATCAAATGGTCATCACATATGTAGTCCAAGCTTAGAGTAAAGTCATTGTTCCTTCACATTGGCTAAATATTTGTTCTATGATCTGTATGTAGCTGTTCTGCATTCTGTCCATCATTTGAGTTTGATTGCTTTTGTTGCCCTAAGTGCGCCGGGTGTGCCCAGACTTGGGTCCTGTGCTTACTATGCCACTGAATTCAAGTTAGCCTGGCTGATGAAGGGTGATACCCTGAAACCGGGGTGGCATGGTGAGCAAATACATTGATGGATTAAACTCATATCTGTAACTGGGGGTAAATATTTGATTGGTTCCGCATTCATCCATCATTTGTGTTTGTTTGCTTTTGTCACACTAAGGGGGTCATTCCGACTCCCGCCGGCGGCGGTAACCGCACCCCTGGCGGGAGCCGCCAAATGACCGCACCGCGGTCAAATGACCGCGGCGGCCATTCTGGCTTTCCCGCTGGGCTGGTGGGCGACCGCCAGAAGGCCGCCTGCCGGCCCAGCGGGAAAGCGCCTTCAACGAGGAAGCCGGCTCTGAATGGAGCCGGCGGAGTTGAAGGCATGCGACGGGTGCAGTGGCACCCGTCGCGATTTTCAGTGTCTGCTTGGCGGACACTGAAAATCAATGTGGGGCCCTGTTAGGGGGCCCCTGCAGTGCCCATGCCATTGGCATGGGCACTGCAGGGGCCCCCAGGAGCCCCACGACACCCGTTACCGCCATCCTGTTCCTGGCGGTGAAAACCAGCCAGGAACAGGATGGCGGTAAGGGGGTCGGAATCCCCATGGCGGCGCTGCAAGCAGCGCCGCCGTGGAGGATTCCCTGGGGCAGCGGGAAACCGGCGGGACACCACCGGTTTCCCGTTTCTGACCACGGCTGTACCGCCGCAGTCAGAATGCCTATGGAAGCACCGCCAGCCTGTTGGCGGTGCTTCCGCGGTCGTTGGCCCTGGCGGTCGGTGACCGCCAGGGTCAGAATGACCCCCTAAGTGTGGCGGGAATGCCTAGAAGTGGGCCCGGGCTCACTATGCCAATTGATTCAAGCTAGCCTGGGTGAAGACGGGTGATACCCTGTAGCCGGTCCCAGGATGCTTGTTTCTGCTCCAGGGTGGACCTGGCAGTTCTGGCTGGACTGTTCTCATGGGAAACAGGGTCAAGACTGATTTGCATATGGCGCGGTATGTGATAATGCTAAAGCTGCTGACATCATCCACATCAATGTTTGCCTATTCTTCTGGACAATATCTAACAAATTCATTTGTTCCAAGATCTGGAGGTCTGTACCTGTAAATACATTCAATTACTCAGTATGAGTCAACCATTCTTGATTTCCAATAGTTCAGACATATTGACATCATATGTGTTGAACACTGTAATAAAACTTTTGGTTTGGCCAGACACTTATATGTATGTGTTTGTGTGGAAGGGTTGTAATCCTGAACTGAACACTGTGTACATGCAACATATCCCATCTTGAACAAGTACCTTAGGTCATCACTGTAAGGTTCACATGGTCTGACACAACTACATGGCTAAATATGAAATCAAAATCAGCTGACAAGGTGGTAGTGAAGGGTGATTTTAATGTGCAGCTATGACTAACATAAAATATATGTGACATCACTAACAAAAATAAAAACACATGACAGGGTCAGTCATGGTGAGTCAAAGCAGAGGAGTACATGCCACACCAATGGGAGTCCAGAGTACTCGAACCATTGGAGATGGTATATGGTTCAGGTCAGTCCAGAGGGAATGTGCGGCACACAAGGGAGGTCCCTAGGGAAGAGGCTTATTACCTGCAGCACTGGGTGTCTTGCCATCTACACCTCCTGGATTCTTTCTAGAAATACATGCTTTCATAGGGGGATCCACTGCTACAGAGGTAGAGGTGACTGAGGCTCGTTACTCTTCTGGCAGTACTTCTGTTTCAGTGGCTGGCACCGATGTTGATGGGCCTACTATTGATGACCTAAAGGAAGGGGTAGACTGTTGTTGAAAAGTTCTGCTCAGGGTGGTGTGTATGTCCCTCAACACCCCTATTAGTGTGGCCATGTTGTTATTGGGGTCCTCCATTTGTTCCTGTAGTTGCTTGATTTCCTGGAGTTTGGTCAACACCTGGCCTATCACACCTTGGGACTCCTGATAGACCCTCAAGACGTGGCTGATGGTGTTGTGGCCAAGAGCAGCCCCAGTGGACTCATCCTGCTGGCCCACACAATCCTTTCCATGCACCCAACCCGCACAGGCCTATGCCCTTGCCAAAGGGTGCTCTCACCAGCTTGGTCCTGGACCCTCATTGTCAGAAGAGTTGTGCTGCAACTCAGGATCCAGGACTGGGGGGCACTAGATGCTAGACACTGTGCTAGGTACCCAGTTTGGGGGGTGAATGGTGGATGCAACAGGGCTGGGAAGTGACATTGTGCACACAGTGAGACTCAATGTTGCCATCTGACCAGGTTGCCCAGATGGGCCAGAACCATCCTCCACATCCACAAATCCAGGAGTGTTGCCATCTCTGAGGGGTTCATCCGGGGGGGGGGGGAGTGGCAGTCTGTTCTGTGGCCTCTCAGTGCCCAGTAACTGCTCGACCTGTTGATGTAAAACGTACAATGTTAATGGTTGTATTGTGACATCTACCTTTAATGGTTTAGAGTTACAGTAAGCAGAGACCTTGTTCAAAGTTAAGTTGCAGTTAATCCAACTATGACAAGTAACCATGGTATTGGATGTATTCGCATGACATGTGTGAAGTATGCCAACCCAATTTGACTCAAGCAGCTGCTGAGATCTTCAAATCAGTTGCACTTGGGAGGATGGCCTAAAAACAGTGGCTAGTCAAGATTTGGTTTTGACTGTTTGGAAGCCTAGTTGGTCGTGAAGCCTGCAGACTCAGGACTTTGTTGCATAGTTGACTGGAGTCACCATGTGGACAGTGCTATGTCAATGTGTCTGCTGTAACAAATCTGATGAGGCATCTTGAAGCCTTATGAATAATTGTTGCACACAGTGGGTAAGGTGTTATTCCGGTCCTCAGTAATTTCATCTGGGGTTAGCAAGATAACCTAGGGTTACCTAGATGGGACTATATCAACAGATGCATATCTGATTTGTGCATAATCTATGCTTGATCACTCCCAGGTGAGTATACTTCATTTGTGAGTTGACAAACAGGGGTCTTTGGACAAGTGATCACTGTGCTGGTGTTTGGAGTCACAGACACAAGGCCTGCCTGGAATTGCAGTCAGATCACTCTCTCTACTACACTCACTAGACAAATGTTATCCCACCAGATGAGTATTCTTCATTTGAGAGTTAACAAACAGGGGATTATGGACAAGTGACCACAGGACTGGTGTTTGGAGTTAGAAAAACAGGGCCTATTGGGCTTTACAGTCATGTCACTCCCTCTGCTTCTCAACACTAGAAAAATTGTATGCTCACAGGTGAATACCCTTCATTTGAGAGTTGCCAAAGAGGAGTAGTTAGGGAAGTGAACATTGGGGTTGTGGTTAGAGTTACAGAAACAGGGCCTGCTGGTAGTTGCAGCCAGGTCACTCTCTGCTACACACACTAGACACATGTTACCCCCCACAGATGAGTACAGTTTATTTGAGAGTTATCAAACAGGGGTATTTGGACAAGTGACCACTGTGCTGGTGTTTGGAGTTACAGAAACAGGGCTTATTGGGTTTTCTAGTCATGTCATTCCCTGTACTTCCCAACACTAGACAAATGGTAACCACCCAGGTGAGTAAGCTACATTTGAGAGTTAACAAACAGGAGTATTTGGGCAAGAAAACACTGGGCTTGGGGTTAGAGCTCTAGGCACAAGGTTAGGTCACTCTTTCTACTACACACACTAGACAAATAATATCCTCCCAGGTTTGTAAATAAATTTGGGAGTTAACAAACAGGCAAATTAGGGCAAGTGCCCATTGAGCTTGTGGTTGGAGTTACAGAAACAGAGCCTGCTGGTAGTTGCTGTCAGGCCACTCCCTCTACTTCACATACTACCCAAATAATATCCTCCCAGGTGAGTAAACATCATTTGGGACTCGACAAACAGGGATATTTGGACAAGTACACACTGGGATTGTGGTTGGAGTTACAGACATAAGGCCTGCTGGGAGATGCAGTCATGTCAATCCCCATACTTCACACACTAGACAGATAATATCCTCCCAGGTGAGTAAACTTTATTTGGGAGTTATCAAACAGCAGTATTTCGGCAAGTGAATAGTGAGCCTGTGGTTGAAGTCAGAGAAACAGGGCCTACTGGGATTTACAGTCATGTCGCTCCCTCCGCTTCCCAACACTAGACAAGTGGCATTATCCCAGGTGAGTAAACTTCAGTTAAGAGTTAACAAATAGGAGTATCTGAGCAAGTGAACATTCGGTTTGTGGTTGGAATTACAGATACAAGGCGTGCTGGGAGTTGCAGTCAGGTCACTCTATCTATTACACACACTGGACAAATAATAGCTTCCCAGGTGAGTAAACTTAATTTAGGAGTTACCAAACAGGAGTGTTTGGGCAAGTGAGCACTGGGCTTGTGGTTGGAGTTACAGAAAAAGGGCCTCCTTGTAGTTGCAGTCAGGTCATACCCTCTACTTCAAGATATACAAATAATATCCTCCTTGGTGAATAACATTTATTTGGGAGTTATCAAACAGGGACATTCAGGCAAGTGACCACTGGGCTTGTGGGTGGAGTTATCGATACAAGGCCTGCTGGGAGTTGCAGTCAGGCCACTCTCTCTACTACAAACGCTAGACAAATGGTATCCCCCCAGGTGAGTACACTTCATTTGGGAGATGACAAACGGTGGTCCTTGGACAAGTAAACACTAATCTGACGTTTTCAGTTACAGAAACAGTGCCTCCTCGGAGTTGCAGTCGTGTAACTCTCTCTACTACACACACTATACAAACCTTGGGTATTACATGTCTGAATGCAGACTGAATTTAGGTTTGGGCATATGTTTACAGGTTGAGACATACCATGAGTCCACAGATTCTTTTTGTACATTGTGAGACTTACAGACACCACTTGTACATATGGCAAGCAAAGGTCCTTGGTAACAGTGCTGTTGGTTCCAACAATACAGATTGACAGTGTTCCTAAGCAGATACTCTGGGTATTGGTTCTGGTGGTTTACATGAACAAGACAGTGGCAAAACGAGAGCTATAAGCATGCATTGCATTGAATTTTTGTGACATTTTTTGTGTTGTGACATACCAGACTCCACTCACCCAGGTATTCCTGTCAAGCCCTCAGGATGCAGGATGGCCAAGACCTTCTTCTCCCAGAGAAGGAGTGTTAAAGCGGCACTGGGAGGGCCACCACCAGTCTTCTTGGACTACATCTGCTTCATGGAGACCAGGGAACTGACCTTGCCCCTGAGGATGCTCCACCTCTTCCCAATGTCCTCGTTTGTGTGCACGGTGGTGACTACGGCATTCACTCTGTTGACAAACCTGTCCCACGTTTCAATTTTCCTAGTTAGAGGAGTATGCTGAACTAGTGCTTAAAAAATTTGTGGCTCTACTCTTATGATTTCATCCAACATGACTGTTAACTCATCTTCTGAAAATCGAGAAGTTTTTAAACATGACATAGCGGAACAAAACTATGGGTGACAGTGACTTACTTAACAAGGAAAGTACAATAGGGTTTGAATGTCCCGAAATATGCGCAGGGTGTACTATGGAATAGTGAAAAAAGGGTTGCCTAATCTATAAAGTCTACGGAAAATAGGGTGCTCGGGCTTCTGTGTCTTGCAGTGGAATGCAAAGGTTTGTGATCTGTGACGGGGTGTGTTTTATAGTATGCTTTTCAGGTGTGTCCCCTGAACCAAAGTTTGTCAGTTGTGTTATATTTAAATCCATCCAATGTTCACTTGTCTGTTACTTTGCTGACCGCGAACCACCGTGGTCCAGACTGCCATTAGCTGACCACCAGAAGGGGACCTCCACGGTGACTGTGTGACTTTAATGAGCTTGGTGTTTAGCTGCAGTGCTGACAACACTGGAACTAGGACCGCCTATTTCCAGGCAGCTGTGCTGCTGGTGGTCTTTAATTTTTGCTTGCCATTCGGCGGTCCTGCCTGCACAACTTGTAATAGGGCAGTCTGGCAGACCACTGACATGGTGATCTTTTCAGAACTGCCAAAATGACAGTCTGGCGGTCTGACGGCCAATGTTGCAATGAAGCACTTAGGCCCATATTTATGATGTTGACACAAAACTGTGTTAGCGCAGACTTGTGTCAAAATTCATAACGCCTACTAGCGCCATTCCAGAGCACCAGCTGGGCGCTATATTAACAGAATGGCACATGGTGGCTCTAAGGACAGTCTAGCATCTACAGAAAAATTTGTGGCAGGAGAGGATGGCGAGAGGAGAAATGGTGTTAATAAGCCAGGAATGACACTAGGGTGGTTAGTGGCAATAAATATGGCGCTAACCTGCCTAGCGTCATTTCCTGAGGCATTACCACCCAAACATGACTCCTGTCTAAGTAAAGACAGGAGTCATGCCCACCACCCCAATAGCCAGAACAGGGGACAAAGTCCCCTTGGCATGGCTATCATCACGAGTATCAAGCAGAGGGCCCCATGTAAGGGGCCCCCAATGACACTGAAAAAATAAATAAAAATATACCTACCTCTACTTACCAAGGGTGGGGTCCCCCATCCTATGGCATCTCTTGGTGTGGGTGTTCCTGGGGATTGGAGTGGGCACCTTTGGACCCAGTCCATGGTGTTTAGCCATTGAAATGGGTCCACAGGTCCCCTAACACCTGGTCAGACCCAGGCATGAAATAATGATGTTGAGCAGGCTTAGCACCATGATTTGGGTCCGCCTACTCCGTCTGCATCATTTTTACGCCGGAGTATAAATAAGGCGTTAGAGGCTTAGCGCCATATTGTGGACGGGAATGCCGACCTTGCATCTAATTAGTGCAAGGTAGTTTGGCGCATCCAGCATATGGCACTAAGCAATGTATTTTGATGCTAGGCAGGTCTAGCCTCAAAATATAAATATGGAGTTAACTTTGCACCATCTTAGCGTCAAAATAAATTACTACAATGGCGCAAAGCACGTATAAAAATGCCCCTAAGTCTCCTCTCCTACAAAAACATTTAAAAACACAGGGGCCTGGTGGGGGTTCAAAATAGACTCCCAGATTCAAAAAATTAATTTTGTTTTTTTTAGCGGGTCTGTGGACCCAATGAAAACAAATAGGGGTCCCAGGCTGGCATGAATTACAGTTACTTTAGGGCACAAGTTCTATTTACTTGAGATAACTATAACTGGTGAAATTAAATTTAAAATAGTATTTTTAACTGGTGTTTTCACCTAACCGTAACATCCCTAAAACATTTTTTTTTCAGTGGTGGTAGCTACTCTGCAGTTCTAGCTACGTTTCCCAGACATAGAAATTCCTCTGATTCTTGCCTGCCACTAACGTTTCCTTCATTTGACGAATCTCTACGAGACTTACCAAAACATCACCAGGAGAAGCAAAAAATAGAATTATACACCTGAAACATAAGGCAAAAGCAAACTGAAAAAAAGAAGGAAGTTTACTGAAAAACAACACTACTGATAAGAGACTAAAAAATTTTAAGACTGATTATGCACACCCTAAAAAGTAAAAAAACTAATATAAAGAAATTGTCAAAGACAGTACAGTTAACATTCAGCCACTCCAGCAACACAAATGTTGCCTATTGTGCACAAAATACACTTTCATAATGAAAGAAATTATAAAGAACATTACTGTAAAGTATTGAAAAATGTAAGCCCTCACTAATCTGCTCAAAACATTTCCTTTCATAAGGAAAAAGATGGTTAAACCTGCACAGAAACAATATGTTCACCATATTGTTGAAAAAACATTTCATGTGGAAAGAAACTCTCTCCTGAACAAAGTTACTAGCCACAGAATGACTGCATGCTTTCAGACACACATGAAATACATTGTTAAGAAGTCCGACATGGAAATATAGTAGGGGAGGAAAAATAAATGCAAAAGAAAATACCATACATAGTCAGGACTTATAGGAGGAAAACAACAAAAAGCTGTATATCAACAGAATGACACTTCTATTTGTGATATTTTGGGTACATCCATTTTGAAGCTAAAATTATTTCTGACGACATTGAAAAAGCCATCACTACCTAAAAAAATTAAACAACTACGAACTTCAGACATCTGTCCATTTCAGACCATAATTATCCTCAAAAGACATTCTTAAGGTAACCGCAGAAATTACGTGTGACATCACATTCTGTCATACCAATGTGCTCTCCAGACATTATGCAACAATTAAAAAACATGTACAGACACTGTGCTTTGTCAAAATCACATCTCTACAAGTAGAACAACTCAATTATGCTCTACGTCACTGTAATCCAGCACAAGTTAACTGTATTATGGACCACATACAATGTAAACACATTAATGCACTCTCTGACAGCAATAACTGTTCAGACTAAAAATAATTCATTGACAAACTGGCAAATCATTACCCTGCAAAGCAGACACATTAGACTCCTATTTAAAACACAGGAAACCCACCAGCTGCTGCCCATTTCTATCAATCCCTGCTGAGAGTAGCCTAACCCAGCCTCTGCATTCCTTCAAACAACTATGACAAATTGAATTTAAGGATCTTGTCAAAGCAAGCAGGCTAGGCAGCTGCCCTTCTGACCCTTGACTACCACAAATCTTCAAGGGCATTTTTAACTACCTCTGCTGCCAGACCCATAAGAAGAATCATAAATATTTTATTAATAACAGAGCTTACATGCTATAACTATGCAGATGGCACACAAATACTTAAACTGGAAAGCCCCAAAGACATTGGCAACTCAAACATATTCAGGTGCCTCACAGTCCTTTGATCAATGGATGAAATGAAGCCATCTCAAATACAAGGCTTTCAAGACTGAAACACTCACATGTGGCGACTGAGAAAACTATGACCCATTCTGCTCCTGACCTGATGATCTGATGCCATTTCTTAAAGTATCTAAGGAAGTAAGAAACCTTTGAAGTACCATGGAATCTGTGTTATCAATGATTTCCCAAGTGGACAAATTAGCAAGATCAAGCTTCATTACTATGAAACCTCTGTGATGCATACCCTCCCACCTGGGATTTCCATACATGGTCCGGGCTACAATGTATCTTGTGCTGTCTAAACTGTATTATGCCAATACCCTTTACCATGGATCATCTTTATCAACTATGAAAATACTGCAACAAATTCAGAAATCCGCTGCCAAACTACTCCTATGTGTAAAGCCACAAGACTATATTTTCCCTGCCTTGAGGGGCCTACAATGGTTACCGGTTGTGAGAAGATTCACCTTAAAGCTGGTGACATCACCCATAAAGCAATAGTTGGAACATGACCTCTTTTCATGAAGAATGAACTCATCAAATAAATGCAACAAAGAAACCTTCAATCCAGATTGGCGCCTCGGCTCAAAACGCAACCATACAAGAAAAAAAAAACAGTGGTACATCTTTCTCTGTTCAAGAAGCCAAACTATGGAACTCATTAACTCCAAACATAATACCCACGGATGCTATCTTATCTTTAGAAGCCTACTCAAGAGTTTGGCTCTTTTGTACACAACCACCATAATCAAACACGAATGTAGAGCATGTCCCTGTGTTTGTAAACATTTATAATTTGATTATATATATGTTCTTACAAATGTGTATTTCTTTGTACAAATTGCATACTAACATGTTTTTAAAAATATGTAGATTTTCGTTAGGTCCTTATATATGTGTATATATATATATATATATATATATATATATAAAAATATATATATATATACATAAATATATATATTTATGCTTAACATGCACATAGGTCACTGCAAAGTTTTCATATGCATTATTTGGTTAGATGCTTCTGAGTCACTGTTTTATTTAACAATGACAATGTGTGAATATTATCGGAACGGTTATGTCTCAAAACCATGAGTGCTTCAAGCACCTATGGCTCAACAACGAGTTCAGAACAACAAACTCGTTGGTATCACTAATGCCTTTACCACGAATGCCTTTACAACAATGTTTTGTTGTAAAGGCATTCCTGGTAAAGGCATTAGTGATCAGCATGCACGGTTTCTGCCACTTATGTTGTTTGAAATGCTGTTACCTTCTCTATATGATGTGCAAACTAGAAACTGCATGAGTTCAAGAGATGCAAGTGTAGAGTGTGTCATAGAAAATATTTGCAGCCATGCAAGAAAGCCAGATGTGTGCCCTGATCATTCCACAGCAAACTTCACATTGTGTCGATAGCGTCCTAAGAGGTAAAACGATATTAAAGGTTGCGGCTAGTTGCAAGGGTGGTGAGATATATGGTTACAGCTACGAAAAATGCATAGGCTGTTTTGCAGTGCGCAATGATCAGAAGTGTGTTGTGACACACACACTAGGCACATGTTACCACCCCACAGATGAGTACAGTTTATTTGAGAGTTATCAAACAGAGGTATTTGGGCAAGTGACCACTGTGCTGGTGTTTGGAGTTACAGAAACAGGGCTTATTGGGTTTTCTAGTCATGTCATTCCCTGTACTTCCCAACACTAGACAAATGGTAACCACCCAGGTGAGTAAGCTACATTTGAGAGTTAACAAACAGGAGTATTTGGGCAAGTAAACACTGGGCTTGGGGTTAGAGCTCCAGGCACAAGGTCAGGTCACTCTTTCTACTACACACACTAGACAAATACTATCCTCCCAGGTTTGTAAATGAATTTGGGAGTTAACAAACAGGCAAATTAGGGCAAGTGCCCATTGAGCTTGGAGTTACAGAAACAGGGCCTGCCGGGAGTTGCTGTCAGGTCACTCCCTCTACTTTGCATACTAGCCAAATAATATCTTCCCAGGTGAGTAAACATCATTTGGGACTTGACAAACAGGGATATTTGGACACGTACACACTGGGATTGTGGTTGGAGTTACAGACATAAGGCCTGCTGGGAGATGCAGTCATGTCACTTCCCATACTTCACACACTAGACAGATAATATCCTCCCAGGTGAGTAAACTTTATTTGGGAGTTATCAAACAGCAGTATTTTGGCAAGTGAATAGTGAGCCTGTGGTTGAAGTCAGAGAAACAGGGCCTACTGGGATTTATAGTCATGTCACTCCCTCCGCTTCCCAACCCTAGACAAGTGGCATTATCCTAGGTGAGTAAACCTCAGATAAGAGTTAACAAATAGGAGTATCTGAGCAAGTGAACATTCGGTTTGTGGTTGGAGTTACAGATACAAGGCGTGCTGGGAGTTGCAGTCAGGTCACTCTATCTATTACACACACTGGACAAATAATAGCTTCCCAGGTGAGTAAACTTCATTTAGGAGTTACCAAACAGGAGTGTTTGGGCAAGTGAGCACTGGTCTTGTGGTTGGAGTTACAGAAAAAGGGCCTCCTTGTAGTTGCAGTCAGGTCATACCCTCTACTTCAAGCTATACAAATAATATACTCCTTGGTGAATAACATTTCTTTGGGAGTTATCAAACAGGGACATTCAGGCAAGTGACCACTTGGCTTGTGGGTGGAGTTATAGATACAACTCCTGCTGGGAGTTGCAGTCAGGCCACTCTATCTACTACAAACGCTAGACAAATGGTATCCCCCCAGGAGAGTACACTTCATTTGGGAGATGACAAATGGTGGTCCTTGGACAAGTAAACACTAAACTGACGTTTTCAGTTACAGAAACAGTGCCTCCTGGGAGTTGCAGTCGTGTAACTCTCTCTACTACACACACTATACAAACCTTGGGTATTACATATCTGAATGCAGACTGAATTTAGGTTTGGGCATGTGTTTACAGGTTGAGACATACCATGAGTCCACAGATTCTTTTTGTACATTGTGAGACTTACAGACACCACTTGTACATATGGCAAGCAAAGGTCCTTGGTAACAGTGCTGTTGGTTCCAACAATACAGATTGACAGTGTTCCTACGCAGATACTCTGGGTATTGGTGGTGGTGGTTTACATGAACAAGACAGTGGCAAAACGAGAGCTATAAGCATGCATTGCATTGAATTTTTGTGACATTTATTGTGTTGTGACATACCAGACTCCACTCACCCAGGTATTCCTGTCAAACCCTCAGGATGCAGGATGGCCAAGACCTTCTTCTCCCAGAGAAGGAGTGTTAAAGGGGCACTGGGAGGGCCACCACCAGTCTTCTTGGACTGCATCTGGTTCATGGAGACCAGGGGACAGACCTTGCCCCTGAGGATGCTCCACCTCTTCCCAATGTCCTCGTTTGTGTGCACGGTGGTGACTACAGCATTCACTCTGTTGACAAACCTGTCCCACGTTTCAATTTTCCTAGTTAGAGGAGTATGCTGAACTAGTGCTTCAAATATTTGTGGCTCTACTCTTATGATTTCATCCAACATGACTGTTAACTCATCTTCTGAAAAACGAGAAGTTTTTAAACATGACATAGTGGAACAAAACTATGGGTGACAGTGACTTATTTAACAAGGAAAGTACAATAGGGTTTGAATGGCCCAAAATATGCGCAGGGTGTACTATGGAATAGTGAAAAAAGGGGTGCCTAATCTATAAAGTCTACGGAAAATAGGGTGCTCAGGGTTCTGTGTCTTGCAGTGGAATGCAAAGGATTGTGATCTGTGAAGGGGTGTGTTTTATAGTATGCTTTTCAGGTGTGTCCCCTGAACCAAAGTTTGTCAGTTGTGTTATATTTAAATCCATCCAATGTTCACTTGTCTGTTACTTTGCGGACCGCGAACCACCGTGGTCCCGACTGCCATTGGCTGACCACCAGAAGGGGACCTCCACGGTGACTGTGTGACTTTAATGAGCTCGGTGTTTAGCTGCAGTGCTGACAACACTGGAACTAGGACCGCCTATTTCCAGGCAGCTGTGCTGCTGGTGGTCTTTAATTTTTGCTTGCCATTCGGCGGTCCTGCCTGCACAACTTGTAATAGGGCAGTCTGGCAGACCACTGATATGGTGATCTTTTCAGAACTGAAACATGACAGTCTGGCGGTCTGACGGCCAATGTTGCAATGAAGCACTTAGGCCCATATTTATGATGTTGACACAAAACTGTGTTAGCGCAGACTTGTGTCAAAATTCATAACGCCTGCTAGCGCCATTCCAGAGCGCCAGCCGGGCGCTATATTAACAGAATGGCACATGGTGGCTCTAAGGACAGTCTAGCATCTACAGAAAAGATGTTGGCAGGAGGGGATGGCGGGAGGGGAAAAGGCGTTAATAATCCAGGAATGACACTAGGGTGGTTAGTGGCAATAAATATGCCGCTAACCTGCCTAGCGTCATTTCCTGAGGCACTACCACCCAAACATGACTCCTGTCTAAGTAAAGAGAGGAGTAATGCCCACCACCCAATAGCCAGAACAGGGGCCCAAAGTCCCCTTGGCATGGCTATCATCACGAGTATCAAGCAGAGGGCCCCAGAGGGTTAGATACATAGACAATATTTTCATAATTTGGAAGGGGAACTCAGAGACTGCCACAAAATTTATTGAAGAAATTAACATGAATGATTGCAATTTAACATTCACAGGGAAAATTGACCATCAAGATATTGAATTTTTAGATGTGAGAGTAATGATTATTAACAATAAAATAGAGACAACAGTATTCAGAAAACCAACGGCAGGTAACAGTATTTTACATGCTATGAGTTATCACCCCCAACCATTGATCAACAATATCCCATTTGGAGAGTTATTAAGAGCTAAAAGAATTTGTAGCACA